>NW_018020642.1:592381-599686 GCF_002006095.1 Pseudomyrmex gracilis
CAATGACCTCGGCCGCGCGACCTTGGCCGGGTCATTGACCTCGGCTGCGCTACGGCAGCGGGGTCACTGACTTTGATCACGTAATTACGGTATATATATATATGTATATGTGTATTATATATAGATATAGAATATTCTCTTGTTTACTCTTTTCTCTGTCACGTGACTTTAGTCACGTGTTGTTTTTCCACTTCTCCCTCTCATTATTTTTTTATTTTGATTTTCATGCGTTCTAACTTCTCTAATGTGTATTTAAAGGTTTGTAAGACGTATATATTAACTGTCATTGCGGTGACAGGTTGTGTTCACTGACACTACACGTTAAAATAATAGCGTGCGCGTAGCGCGCGCTTGTGTTGTGCTAGTAAAAATAAAAAAATGCTTGAAATAAAGATTGAAGTCTCAGATTCTAAATATGGCTAAAAACATCTTAAAATTTAAAACTGAACGGTGTACCTACCTTTTTGTTATTTTTTTACTCATTATTTTGGCCACACCAGTAATAAATTTCTACAAGAAATGATAAAGGAATAGACGCCACTACAAATTGTATTATGTAAGTGGGCAAGCGAGACGTGCATGTGTGTGTGCACGTGTGTACACGATAAAGTTAAAATTATTGCAACCTTTCAGACCGCGAGTGTTGGTAACATTTATGTCAGTTTACTCTATTTCGTGACGCACTCTCGCAAATAGGCGCTTTCATCTTTGCCGGACGAGCCTCTCGACCCTTCCGCCCCCTCGTTGTTGCGCACGTGTCGTTTCGTACGAGAGAGTGCAGCTTCGTTAATTCATGAGTGCGTCCTTGCGCAAAGTACGCGTATATTTCGAATGAAAACTGTGCATGTGTTTTTCGGAAACCACCTTTCCTTCACTCTAATGACGGATTTCTCTCGCTACATTTCATTTTAAATTTCTCTTGTAAAATATTTTATCAAGAGAGAGAAAAAGAGAGAGAGAGAGAGAGAGAGAGAGAGAGGAAGGAAGAGAGAGAGAAAGAGAGGACAGAGAAACTGTATTCTAACTTTTAATACTCAAATTAAATATCTCGTTAAATATCTCGGTAATTAAATCTGAAGATTAAAATTGTGGAACAGAACAAACTTATATTTAATGTGAAAATCGTGTTATGTATTTTCAAGGGTTGATGAAATAACGTGAGTATATTAGAGAGCGTACAAGCGGACAAGTGGTGGTACGTTGAGAGATTATAAATAAAACGCGTAATTATTGATAAAACGAGCGATTCGTTAGGTGGAAGGTTTGTGCTTACGTGCAATATTTTTTGATTCACGTGTAATATCAATATCCGAATGTTTTGACATTTCGCCTGGTGCTGCTCGCGACATTTCTTGCGCAATCAATAAATAATTCGCGCCGTAGTGTTTCTTATCAAAACTGACGAAACTACGAGCAAGCGTTTTGTTTTCTTAACTTCAAGCTTACCGCCGTAACACAGCCGCGCGACGAGGCCAAGTAATTATCTCACACGAGATTATTACACAGGTACGTAAACGCGCTGCTGCGTGTGGTGTGATATTTTGTCACTCCAATTTATCGCTGATCGATCGTGTCACGGAATAGGCTTTCAATAGCCGAATAACGGCGTTATTTGGTCGTATCGTATACAAAGAAGGGTTTTCTTTGATTTATGATAACGTCGACAGGTTGACTGATCCATAAATCACACGTGACACATGACACTGATAGAATGCGGAGAGGAGATTGGGCGTAGCAAAACTTCCTTGCGCGCGCTCACGGGATGGCAAAGATGTGTGTGTGTGTGTGTGTGTTCGCGCGCGTTATGTCTGGACTACAATTTCAAGAAACCTCTAGCCAAAGTAGGTGCATGCTGATAAAGCATGTTTATGCAAATTTCAAATAATTCTATTTTCTTGCTCAAACAATTGGTCGCGAATTAAAGTGATCATCTTTTGTCGAGACAATCCCAATTGTTGATCTTTTGTTCTCTCGATTTTTTACACAAACTGTTTGTACACGTGCGATAATAAAGTAAAACAGGAGCTTTTGCTCCCTACACGCTTTATGTTTTTTTATTTTGCTTATCTGATGCCGAAATCGGCGAAATCCGATCACTTAACGAAAGTAGACGCGCTTTGTGTAATTGCGAAAATAGTTTCGCGAAAAAGAGAGAGAGAGAGCGCACGTAAGAAATTCCCAATAAAATTCCACTGTTTTAATTAAACGTTTTAATTAGACGAATTTTAATTAGACGATTCTGTTGCCTGTTCTCACAATCCTCCCGTGATTGCGACTTGTTGTCTGTCATATAAAAGTCCCGGCAGACTGTGTGTCATCGACGACATTTTTATTTTATTTCAGAGAGAATTAATTCCGAACGTTGAGGTGCGCGCGAGCGATGACAGAACCCTTTACGAGGGATAGTTTTTTTTTTTTGTTTTTTTCTCTCCAGCGAAATTTCAACGGCGGATCTCGTTACCGCGCGCCAAGTCCGCGCGCCGTGCGAGCGTAATCGCGCGTGACGTGTTATCACTTGCAAATACGGGCGGCGGCGGCGGCGGCGGCCGATCCATCACGTGTGATTGATGGAAAAGCGAAACCGTTAAACGCGCCAAATTACTTGGTTAATCGAGCAAAATGCACACGCGCGCGCTCACGGCGAATGACAAATGAGAGGCCCGTCGAAACTCGACGTTTCCGCTGGTTTCCGACCGAGTTACGATTCCACACACCTCCGTTCCGTATCCCAATGAGACGAGCGCGCAAACCGCGTTACAAGTTAATCCATGAACAACGTCAGCAGTACGCGTTTAATAAATTTCTCGCGGTAACGCAACGTCAAACCGATTCGTGACAGAAGTCGGCGGTTGAGAATTGGCGACTATCGAGATTTTCGAGATCATCCCCAACATCATTGTTCGTGTATATGCACGCACGCGAAATATTTGTACTCTCAACATGTGCGGTGTTAACCGCAAAAAAAAAAAAAGAAAAAAAAACACGCGCGGTTTGTGCCAGATGGCTTTTATAAATATTTACGCAAAAACGGGAACTTTGAACGTACGTGTCCCAACGTTTCTGTCATGCGAAGGAGTCCTCGAATCTCCACATGCGGAGTATGTGCATCGAGTACATTCCGCGAGTACTACCGTCTTCGTGATCGGAATTAATTCAACTCCGGAATCTCCCTCTCTCTCTCCCCCTTCAATCTCCTCCTTCGCTCCCGATGGAACGACTAGAGAGTCCTTGGACTTTCCAGCATTTTTATGTTCTCCACGAACTCGGTCGCGATAGGAAGGAAAGAAAATGAAAATTCGACGCGTAATTGCTCGGGCGAGCATTATTGCGAGTCGAAAATGCTGGAAAACTCGCACAGGGCATATTCGGAGAACGAGAAAGAGAGAAAGAGCGAGCCCTCCGAGCGCGCTCATTTCACGAAACTCGTGTGTACGAGTCGCTAGAGACTAATGATGCGGCAAATGTCCCGCGACAATGCTTCAATATCGAAATCGCACAAAGCAGCAACATCAATAACCGATGCGTCTCGCGAAAACACATTTTTTGTTACCGCAACAGACTGTCGTAAAAACATTAATAATTTTTCAAATATTGTTTCATTAACTTTTATACTTTTTTTCTATCATTTAAAAATATTATTTTCCCGCGGAAATCATTGCTGAAATGCACGCGTTAGCAGATATCGAAATATTTGCGCAAGTGTTGCAACACACGAGAGAGAGAGAGAGAGAAAAGCAAAAATTGGTCTCGCTGTTAATTAATGGAACGCGTCTTGCACGTATACAATGGCCAATCTCGATTGAAAGCCGCTCTCGCGCGATGCATTTCGGCAGCGCGGGGAATGGCACGCGGCTCTTATTCGCGGATTCATTCACTCTGTATTTGCTTTGGCGCATATAACGCGCGCGCGTTTCCTGGCTCCAAGTCTTTAATATAGAATATTACAGCAGACAACTCACATTTTGAACTCATCTTGCACGATGGTCCAAGTTGGGTTTACGTTCGATAGGTCTGCTATCGATTGGTTCTTCAATTTATGTTCCAAAACCAATATCACGCGCGAATTGCGCGCAGACACAAGATGTCGGAAAAACAAACTCGAGTAAATTGCCACTCGAAATTTCAGATATAAAATTTTTTCAAATATAAATTTCTCTATTTTGTCTCGCTGATAACAAAACGATCGGCGATATTGAAGTTCGAACAATGGTGATGGAGCGAGATTCGCGGCGCGGCAGGTAGCGCCATCTGATGCGGCGTGTCGTAACAAGTTGGTGCGGAATAGACGACGTTCGCGTCGCGTCGGTGCAGGTCGCACCGCGTTGCATCGGATGACGCATCGCCGCCGCGACGCGCCGCGTCGGTCGCGTTCAATGTCGACGACACAGCAGACAAGCACGCGAGTCGTTACGCCGCGCCGGAAGGGAAGCATTGAGCGCATCCGGAGAGGAAGGGAGACTCCGCACCATAACACGGTCGCCATAGTTTCCTGTCCGCATTATGCGCGCGACGTTGTAGAGCGGATAGAGCGAATTCTGATGTAGAGGAAGTTAAAGAGAGCGAGAGAGAGAGAGAGAGAGAGAGAGAAAAAAAGGAGACAGCTTGTTTGCAAACGCACGCGTCGTGGTGCGTCGGCCAAGCGTGTACCGGCAGGAATTAGAGCGGCCACCCAGAGACTCAGAGTCGATTCGAGCAACGATTTAGTAACTGCATTAGAAATCGCGCCGAGAGATCGGCGAGATTTATTGCATCGAACCGACGTGGAGGAGTATAGATCGATATTCGGGATCTTATCTTCGACATCATCTCAAGTTCATTCCGAGACGGTCCGAAGATAAAACGAAGATACCCAATATGGCATCTCAAAGAGACGGTCTTTAAATTTAAGATCCGATTACTAGCACCGGCCGTAGGTAGGTAGGTTACGCACAACAGTTCACACCATCGATCGTGAACCAAGAGCAATATCCGAGTCATTGATTGATACACAATAGATGACTTTTTTCACGCTCTCTTGTCGTCATTGCGCGACGCTACACGTACATTTGTATTACCGGAGCGCGCGCGCGCGCGCTTTCATAATGAACGAAATTTTGTGCCTCCCGGATTCCCGCTGGGAATGTCAAGAAGCGGGAAACGCTACACCCGACCTTGACATCACCCCGTAAAGTCCGTGTATACTGGATTTAATCGCGTGTTCCGACGTGACGCAAGGAACGAAGTTACCGCGGCGATATTAGGTTGTTCTCGTGCTTAATTACGCGCTGCTCTCTTCTTTTTTTTTTATGGCTATGCCGAGGTGAAAGAGCCAGCGGTCGATTAACCGATCAGAATTATTCACAGCAGCCTTGTTCCGTCATCGAATAAATGAAGTCGTTGCTCTTTCGGCGTTCAACAACAACAACAAGGGGAACGAGGATACAACACATTGGACTTGCGCGCGATTACAAACGATCGCACAACGCGATCGAGTTCTCCTTCCTCGGTTATTTCTCGAAAATTATTTTTTTTATCTAATAGAAAGAGGGGAGGTATTGATTTTGGAGAACGCGAGACCTAATCTTCGCAATACGCGTAAATTTTGTGCTCGACGTTCTCTCTCGGCGCGTGAAATCAATAACATCTGGCATTAATACGTCAACGAGGTTGTACTGGCGCACGAGTTAGGGCATAGTCGAACATGAGCGATGATCCGCTGCGGTAATCACTTGCAGTGAGAGGTTTGTTGACGTCAACGTTTACATATAAATAGTTCCATTTAGCGTTTCTCAAGTTTCAGAGAAATTGTTGTGCCGACGTAATTGTTCGCATTGACTAATAGCGAAACTAATATCGTTACTTCGACGTATCGTGTACATCTCTGTCCTCCTCGAGGGACGGTGGTACACTCTACGTCCCACTCGGTTTTTATTCGCTCTCCGCGCACGGAGTTTCTATGCGAACGAAACACGAGCGACTTTTTTCCCGCGGCGCAGTTCTTTCGTTGCAGCGCAACTCTTCATTCGTCCAATTAGCAAGCAGAATAAAAAACAAAAAAAAAAGAATACAATACACAACGGTTATTAGAATTGCAATAATATGAACAGTTTTTTTTGTTTCACAAATTTTAGAGCTGTTTTAGAAATCACATCTTTTTGGAAACTTGTTTTTTTCAACCTGTTTTCTCAACATTACAAGAACTGCTTTTTCATTTTTGCGCGCGGCGAGATTTGTTTTCCAATCGCCGTTCTCTCTTACCTTTTTATATTTCGTCCGCGCCGCTAATCCATTTATCAAACTTTAAATCTCGATATTGTCGAAGTTAAGAAAAAGTCGTCTTGCGGCAGCTTACGAGAGAGAGAGAGAGAGAAAAAGAGTCCCGTGAGCTACTGAAAACTTGTTATCTCAATTCGAGCTTTAAGTTTTCACTGAATAACGCGTATAGGAAAATTGCAAAAAACCTCCACCGCGTTCGTACGGGGAGAACAGCGGCGTAGGAGGCGAAGTAAAAAGTAAGTAAAAACTGCGCTTGTGTGCGACGAGCACAAAGCAATTGCACCAAGTTTCATTCGCTTGCAAATTGCGAGAGAATCAGATCTATGCTTTCGAATTTTTATTTTCCAACTCCGAATCAACGGAAACTCGTCCGGCGTTCCGTTAACAAATCAAACTCGATTCAACGAACAACGAACGTACCCGCAAAGTCGCAACTACGGAGATAGACCTTCGATTACGTGTTCTATCCGGACTGACAATCGCTTGATACACGAGAGCCCCGCGCACCTCTGTGCTTAACGTCGCATCGATCTGGTTGCGCTTACGACCAAGTTTTCAACGTTGAAGGCTCTTACTTCGAATTACGTCACTTTGCTCCGGAGAATTGGCGAACCATTACGCCAAGCAATACATGCGAAATCGAGATCGCGTATCGGTTTTACAAATTTAACACTTGGCAATGTTCCGATTGATTCGCGACTAAATGATCTTCTTCTCTTGTGTAACCGCGTTGCAATGCGTTTTTGATTATATATAACGTTATTACATAATGAAAACAAAAATAATAATAATAATCCGTTCGTAGTATTTTTTTCTTTACAAGAACCGAACGTACGATCGGACAGATGTCGCGCCGTTACGATAAAGTGTAACGGTAAGACATCTGCGTCTGTTTTCCCCGTTACGTTGTTGTTATGTACACGCTGTACGTGTCGATACTGCACTGCGAGTGAGCATAAAAAATAATTCTATCGTTTAAAAAAAAAAAAAAAAAAAAAAAAAAAAAAAAAATGTCCGCGATCGCGTTACGGGGAAAAGCGAAATGAATTT
>NW_018020642.1:599697-700376 GCF_002006095.1 Pseudomyrmex gracilis
TCGGACAGATGTCGCGCCGTTACGATAAAGTGTAACGGTAAGACATCTGCGTCTGTTTTCCCCGTTACGTTGTTGTTATGTACACGCTGTACGTGGCGGTACTGCACTGCGAATGAGCGTAAAAAAAAAATATATCGTTTAAAAAAAAAAAAAAAAAAAAAAAAAAAAAAATATTGTCCGCGATCGCGTTACGGGGAAAAGCGAAATGAATTTCTTCGGAGGTAATATGCTTGAATAACATCCGATCGGATTTCGCTTAGCATCCGGTAACGGATTTCCATCCCAAGCTTTTCCCTATCCGACCGTTACCTCCAAAGTAGTCGCACAGAATAGCGTGCGAGAGAGCTACTTGCTCTTTATTATGTAAGATTATTGGAATGCGCGGGGAAGAGAAACTGGATGTGTAACGTGAAGTCAAACTAGAAATGTATACGCGTATTATGTTACTACGACACAACGAAAAACAGAATTTTCTCTGTCTCTCTTTATCCCATTATTAAGTTTATTACTTTAATAAACTTGGTTTAATAAACTTCAACAAGAACAAAGTGAACATAAATTTGTTTAACTAACTTCAATAAACTTCGCCGAGTTTACTCACACTTTTCTGAATATAATTTTGCAATGTTATTTTACAAATCAGAAAAATAAAAAATATGAAGAGAGAGAAAGAAAAATAGAGAGAGAGTGTGTGTAATTATGAAAAAATAAATATCCGTTATTATTACCGGCGTGGAAAAACCCGTCGATTGCGAGATATCTTTTTTCGCGCAAGCATATGGAGAAACAAATGTGCACGCTCGCGCGCGCGCGTTCCGAGAGAGAACGGACGCGAGCAAAAGAGTTGTTCGCCAGCGGCTAGGTCGTTTCTCGACCTTGCCGAGCGGGATTCCTTAGATGCGAAGAAGTTTGCCATTTTTATCGGTCGTTTACCCATCTCCTTTTATTGTTCTCTCCGTATTCTCGATTACGTGTAGAGTGCGAAAGTGTCGGTTAAAGGCGAAGAAACGTTCTCTTCGAATAAAACCGGAATTGCGCATGTTAAATAAACCAAATAAAATCAACTGAATATTTTAATTCCCAAAAGAGAGTATCAAACACACACACACACACACGTCCTTATGCATGTTCTATTTGTGGGACCCGCACGCGAATATTCCCTCGTATGCATATTCCGTTGTGAAGATCCCGTAATATGCATTCATTCGTAAAGTTACCGAGCTATCTGGCTCGAGCGTTACTTTGCAATTCGCAAGTGCATCAGCGCTCACTCGTCACGAATCGTGAATAAAACTTTATTTTGTTTTTTGTTTTTTCTTTTTTTTTCCAAAGCGCAACGTGGCATTTAAATGTCAGATTAAAAGCAGTCCGTTAAGTGCGCGATCGTGATGAAAATAAAATAGATCGTACGGAACCGCGAACAATCGCAATCGAAATGGATTGAATGTAAACAAATACAATTGATATATCCCGAGATGTCTAATTGTTCCGAATATGAGATTTTTGTCGCACCGACAATTTTTGTTTTTGGTTTTCTCTTTTTATTCGTGGAAGTTTTGCGTCTGTCAGACCGCGCTCCTCCCGTTTCCCTTCTTGCAGATCGCAGATCAAGCGAGTATTCGATTTCGCGGCTAGCCAATATCGGTTTTTCTCGCGGCCATGTCTCCAAGACGCGCCAAGATGGTAACGTTATTCGATTTTTATGGATAAGTGGAAACTAGAAACGCGGGAACTGCTACTCCCACTTTGAGACTCTGAAAATCAATGCGCGCAGATCGAGATTTTTCGTTTCCACTTTGAATTCCACCTCAAATATGCATAAATAAATGGGAAAGCGCCGGGGATTGAATCGCAAGTAGTAGTCGAAACGAATCCTACAGTCAGTTCGAGTAGCTCAGTGCGAAACACATAATAAACAAGACCCGCGAGAAAGTAAAATAAAAATGTCACAGCACTCGCCAACACACAAAGAAACAAAACAAAGCATGATCGTTTTACAAACCATATAATACACATATGAAAAGTGTCAGAAATAACTTTAAAAACGTGACTAAGCTAAAGTCACGTGACACGGAAGAGAGGAGAAAACAACACGTGACTAAAATCACGTGACTTTATTTTAATCACGTGTGTTTAAAAACGCGCAACGAAGTTGCGGCGCGAGGCACTGCCGTGCCTTTTGAGTGTCGACGACTGCGGTGAAAAGTGCTCGAGTTAAAAAATGTTTAAATTAAAAACTAGACTCGACTCGTTTCGATTCGGGTTGACTTATTGCCCCTTTGGTGACCGCGGACGCTAGAAAGCGATATAGTTACTTACGTTCAATCGTAACACTTTCTCTGGTGCCTTTTTACTTCTAAAATCCTATCTCGTGGTTTTCATTTAATTGCGTCTAATGGTTGCATTAGTTTTAACCGCTTTTTTGTTCTTTTCATCTCGTAACGGTTATTGTTTTTTAACGTTTAAGCTTTTTATCGACGCAAATAGCAACGTAAGACAATTTGAATCGAGACGTTAAAGAAAACTTCTGATCGCACATAAATTTACAAGAGGGGAGAGAACGAACGAAACACAAACTCCGAAGCGCGCACGTGTGCTCGCTACGATCGCATCGCATCGGGTTTTAAACGGGAACATCCCGTTGAATTGATATTAATGTGTGTTTAAAATCCGTGACTGTGAGAGAAGAGCACGACGCGGAATATAACGCAACGCGATTTTACGATTCTAATCGATGCAGCTCGCCGGAGATATACGATCGCCAATCTGAAAGGGAAATCGAGCATACTACACGCCTCAAACGGATTACCCGGACGATCGACCAAGCCAGCCCAGCGGTTTTGCCTTGTCGTGATCTGAAACCGCGAGCAACGGCGCACTGCGCGCGCTTACCCGGCAAATTTCTACTTTTATTTATGACAGCAAATTGCACTTAACGTCTTCGTGGCGCGCTCGAGAAGGAAAAATAAAAACACACGAACGCTCGTGTCCCGTCGTCGCTCGAATAATTCCGAGCGGATCGAACCAAGTTCTCGATCGAAATCAAAAGCGGATCGCTCGGAAACGGCTTCATTAACCGAAGTGGAATAATTGTGTTAGACCCAATCTCGTGTGTTTGCAGACGGTCTTCTTATCGGTGTAATTAAAAAATCGGAAAATTATTTCAAGATCCGAACACGTGCATAAGCAATTGCCACATCACGACTTGAAACGTTTTTGAACGTTTTACTACGCAACTCAATTTTTAAATATCCCGATTGTTTTGTCAATTTAAAGTCACACGGCGAGAATGGTCGGTCGGTAAATGTGTTGTTGTCATTATATGAGTAATTCAATTAACCAAATGCGATCAATACAACGAGTTTACCAGGCTAGAAGGCTCCTCCCCTACTGCGGGAGAACAGAGAGTTTATGTGTACTGCGATATTTTCACTCTTGTCTATTCTTTTTTCTCTCGCTTGTGACAAACGATATTGAAGTGAGGCTGCGTAAAGCGCAATTGCGAAGAGACACACACACTGCCGGTGTCTTCTCCGCGAGATATTCTCGCTTCGTTGAGTGCGTCGCGCGTTTATTTCCTTAACAACCCGCGAAAGAGGCTTCTTTTGCGCGCGTTCTCGCAAAAATTGAAAAGACGGCAAAAGAGCCACGCGAAGAGGACCCCCCTCTGTCATTTTCACCTGGCGCGCGGCGGCAAGGTATATGGTATTTTATCATTCTCGGTAGAAACGCGGCTCGTGATCACCGCAAGAGGTGGAAGGGAGGAGGGGCAGTGCAGCTATTTATATAAAACCAGATCCCAGCACAATAGCAACTTTCTACTCCTACACGGGAAGCGGTGAGGTCGCCGTGTGAACGTGCAGTCGCGGCCTGCACGCCACGCGGAGGTTGCCCGGTGGAGAGAGATAACGCGCAATAAATGTAATAAATATTTCAAAATTAAATAAACTATCAAGCAAGCGATCAAAAGTTTTGATTTCGATTTTTCAAAAAAAAAAAAAAAAAAGCGATTATAATTTGATTAAAAACGATTTATTCATTCCGTCAAGTAATCCCTCCGTTTGTTATAGTTTGCTGTGTTGTACTTGGTAAAACGAGTAAATTGTTTTTAATCAAATTACTCGGTTCGTTTTTCTCTATCACGAAATCCATTAAAAAACTTTTGCGCTCAATATATTCATCAATACATATTTTACACGAGATGGAAAAAAGAGATGGTCTTTCTTTCATAAAATCGATTGCGAGCTATTTTGCATTTTTTTTTTTTTTTTGTACTTTTTTGTTGTGTTTTTGATAAAACGCAATTATTATAAACAACTTACAAACAAAATGCTGTCGGGAGCGTTGAATGAGTTTAAAATTGATTAAAGTCGGATGCCAAATTGACGCACGCGAGCGCGACAATGACCTTCAGTATTGAATTAGGCACAAATCTCCACTGAATGATAAAGTTTCACAGTCGAGTTCCGCAAAATCACATAAGTCACATTATGTAATACACAAAGATGCTATTAAGTCGCCCGTCATTTTTCTCTCCACTATTAAATTTGTCAGCTAAATTGTCGATTTATTTTCTTAATGAAAGTTGCAGAGGTGCTTTATAAATTTCTAATTTACGTGATTTATAGCTCGTAAGGAAAAAGCGTATCGTGTGCGCGCGCGGGTCGTAATTCTCTTCTCAACGTTCTCCCTCAAGAACGGTTCTCGCCGAGAGTGTGTTACGTTAAAATAGAGCGTAAACAGATCGTGTGCGAGAGCTCGCGCGCGGAACTCGTTAGCGCGTGAACACGATGACGGTAACTAAGCTCTCAAAGAAAATGGACAAGCCGCGCCGGAGGGGAGACATCACAATAATGACCGCAAATCATTCATTATCGCGAGAGGACGCATTAATATTTAACCGCAGTACGATAACTTTCTCTCTCTCTTTCAAAGCTCTTCTCTAATCTTCGCAATAAATTCCATGTGAATCATCTTTAATTTGCAATCGGAGTCAAAGTATCGCGAAAGTCGATGGGGAGGAGTGCGAATAATTGCCGATAACGCCGGTTCGCGTTTACTTAAGATTCTGAGAACGTGCGTTCGTATTATCAGCGCGTTTGCTCTATCCTGACGCGCGGCGACTTTTTCAACTTTTCTCTCCCTTTGTTATTAAAAAATGTCAATATTGATTTTACAATTCGACGGAAATATTCAAACAACAGAGGAAAATATCAGTAGATACAACCGGAAACTATGTATCAAATTCTGATTATTTGTTCAAGAATATCAATGTTTATTATTTGTTTAAGAATATCAATGTTGCGCATAAGTTACCCCGATGCTAAACTTATACGCGAGAGATAAAAGTGAAAAAAAAAAAACACTCTTCGCGTTTATTTTTCAAAACATCGCGAAATTTGCTCAATCGCGAAAATTAAATTCGCATTATTATACAACGTATGCGTATATTATTACATAAATACCTGAGAACTGTGTTTGTTTCTCGCGTCACGCTGGAGTAAACTCGGCGCGCACGATGAGCGGTAGTAGTAGTCAGTCACGATTTTGCTTCACAAAAAGTAATTTATATATGTGCGCATGTTTTATACACACACACACACACGCACGCACGCACACATGCGCGCGAAAAAGGAAGTCGTGGCAGAGAAGGGAAACAAAACGTGGTAATGTCGGGGCGTTAAAGCGAAAGACGGGACAAGCAGGACGCCGTAATAACCGTTCTTTATGCGCATTTCGCGAGATGGAAACACCGGGGATAATTCCAGAGCAGAAGAATGAACACACACACCTGCCGCCAACGAAGCACCCATTCATGCCTCTTCGTTTTCATTCAGCGTTTCTTCTTCTTCTTCACCTCGGCGGTGTCCGTAATTTCTCTTGTTGTTCGCACGACTCCGCGATGTAACCGGCTAATTATTCTCGTCGACTGTAAACTCACTTTAGAAACGATTTCGTGCGATAAAACAACAGAAAATGGCAAAATAATACTTGGCCAAGGTGTGTGTATGTGTCCTTTCTCGCAGTGGCGGTTCTTTTTCTTAATCTCGCCGGGAGTGAAAGAAGCTTTTGTTTCTATGTAGGTGTTGATGTACCTATATAAAGGTGTTTGTTTGTTTAATTAGCACTTGATTTTTATACAGGTGTGCATATGTGTTTTTGTTTGGAAAGAAAGGGCTAACCTCAATAGACATTTTCCGATAAAGACATTATTGAGATAATACGTTAATTGCAAATTACGGAACTCACGAGCCATTGTGAGACAAACCCGTATTTAATGTATACGACTATAAATAACGATAAATCCAGAATCCGGATAATAAGAAAAATTTACAGGAGCTAACACGTATGTGCGCGTTCTTATCGCGATCATATTTAGATGGAAATTGGCAGTCCTATTCGCGAGAAAAAAAAAGTATCTCTTACGTTAAATATAATGACGTTAACGTCGCGCAACATACACGATCCGAGTATAACGTAACGGTAACGTAAGTATGATAAGTTCTGGAAAATTATATCGATCTTGGTGTGTGTAATTAAAAAGCGTTACTTTGTATGATATGTAACACGCGAGTTTCTCTCGTTCATAAAAGGAAAACTCGTTCCGCGGAGATTCTATTTTCATTCAGAACACACTTTGTGTGATATAAAAAAAAAAAGAATTGCAGCAATGTATAACGCACCTGACCCGCATCGCGAATGAATAATCGATATCGAACGTTTTACGCGTGTGGTAAAATTCAGAAATAAGTTTGTTTTATATCAATTATTCACCAGAATCTCCAATTTAGTTACAATGCGTTTCTCATCGATAATTAATATGACGAAATTCTGGTTGTAATTACTCGCTCGATGACCTCCCGATGTGTTGTTCTAAAATTGAAGTTTATTTAACGCGAATGTGATCGATATCAAAGAGAGTGTCGAACGGTTCGAGTAAAATTGACGTTTCTTGACGAAAATGCATTATGTTAGTAGTCGCATATACGCATGTAATTAGCTTTCTAAACTCACATCGCGACTACTATTTTGAGATCGACCAGCGCACACGCGCGTAACAACTTCTATAGTAACTCGGTTGGCTACCTGCTAACTTATCGTTTCAACTTTTCACTTAAAGCAAAAGCAAGCGTTGTTATCAATGCGAACCGCGTAAAATAATTCAGTTACAGTAGAATCTTGCGCAACTTGAACGCATTACGAAAAGCTCAATCTTTAAAGCAATCTCTTAAAAAAAGTCTTTTGCAAATCACACGCGAATAAATACTCTTTCCTTTTGTCTCGTCAAATTTATAGCCATTTATTGTGCGTAACACTTTGTCGCTGTTATTTATCGCGACAATTAAACGTCCACGGCAATTAAGCGCGCGTCTTCTCTTTTGAGGCGAACAGAGTTGGCGAAATGAGAATACGAGAGAAGCAAAACATTCCGCGCGTATAACTGACGCTCTTGAATAAAGCATCACAGAATCGTCAAGTTTCATATGTCGTCTCGGTTTTACTCCCGTTCTCTATTTTCGATGGGCAAGCAGGTAATTAAATCCGTCGTAGTTGGCGAAATTACAAGCGCGAGTTCCGTTTTCTGCTCTCACATGACTGTCGCACAATAAAGCGGGAATGAAAAGAAAACGAGAGAAAGAGAGAAAGAGAGAGAGAGACACATCGTCAATTCTCTCTGGTCTCCAGCATTCTACTTCCGTCTCGCAATTTTCATCCGAGCATTCTCGCCGCTTCGACGCGAGAGATCGAGCGCGAGCACTTAAAAGGGAACTTATCCCGCTCTGTCCCGATCAGGTTTGGACGTGAGCTCTGTCTGTTCGCCTGATAAAAAAAACTTTCATATTATAGCGGAAATTCATTCGCCTCCGCTTTAATATCCGCTTCTGACTGTTCTTTTCGAGTGTCTTTTGATACTTTCCGAAAGAAAAAAAGAAGACTACAGAACGCGAACAGAAATTCAATGCCGAAAGTCGCATTTTGCGAGCAAAACGTATGTATAAAACGACGTCAAAATACGTCAAAATAATATGTTCAATCAGCGGACAAGATTCCCGACGGTTTCTGACAGTTCATTCTGATGTTATTTTTATATTTATGAAAATTTTCTCTGTTTTTGACATTTGTAACGCTATGTACACAATCGGCAACAGTACATATACGCCTGCAGTCTCTGAGCGCGCATTAATTATTGAAGCGTGCTGCTCAGCGTTAAGTGAAATGGAGTGTATACTGCAAATAGCAAGTAGAAGTTTACATAGTTTCATGATAAAGAGCAAAGTTCATCTCTCTAATCAATTGGATGATTTGCCGTCGTTGGAGCTATTTGCTTAATGAAGATGGCTTAATCAAAGTTTTGCGCGGATTAGTCGAAACATTCATTTGAACGATTGATCTCCATTTCCGAGCGAAGTAAAAATTGCGCTTATTGTTGAAATTAATGACCGTGTACGAAGAGAAATTCCAGCGCATTGCCGCGTTGATCTGTGATCGCAATAAATATCTTTTGCGCGCAACGTGACGAGAATCTCTCGCGTGAAGAAGACAAGAGTAAAATATAATTCCGTTGCGGATCGCGAAGAAAAGCGGAATCGCAAACGCAAGACGGCGGAAGAACCGGTCGATGAGAATGACGAAAAAACGTCGGCAAAATGTGCTCTCGTATCTCGTCACACGTGAGATACGTGCGATTTTTTTTGTCGCCGGGTTCGTGGCCGCCGCCGCCACCACGTCACGTTGACATTTCGTTGAGAAGAATTTAAAGCGAGTCGGGACATGCGCGCGGTTAAAGATGAGAAAAAAAACATTCCGAGATATTTCGCCGTTGCCTTCCTCGTTGACGAGAAGAGCGGGACCGCGTTTGTGTGAGGGAAATCATGAAACGCGCTCGTTGATATTGTCTTTCGCGTGGAAGACGTCGCGGTCACTTTAAAAGTCGTGAGAGAATGTCCCTTTCAACGACAACTAACCTAACACACAAGGAACAGAGCAAGAAACTCGATCGAAACTGGTTTCTTCCGTGTTTTTTTTCGCATTACACACGTCGTCGCTTCTCTCTCGTTTGCGAAAAGACATTTCGTTTATACGCGAATTTCGATTGGATTCCCAATTCTCTCTCGTCAGATATCGCGAGCCGATAGTCCCGCGGAAAGATTACGCGGTCATACGTGTTCTAAGTCGAGAAATGAGCGCGTGGAATACGATACTAACTCGATGAGAAATATCGGATAGCGTATCTCTGCGTCTCAGCGGAGAGAGAAGGAGAAAGAGAGAGAGAAATCGATCTCAAGTATCTTTTTTTTTTTTATCTCTGATAGAATACGCGACTAAATATTTTGTGTTTTTTCGCTCATAATCTACAATGAAAACGGACCGTAAAATTGGAATGAAAGAGAACAGAGAACGTTGAAAATAAATACGAGGACAATAGAGAGCGCGATATACAACGCGTGTATGCGCTCACAAGCGCATTCCACCAGAAAATCGCGTGGACGCGTCGATGCACCGTGATTTTCCAGGTGCGCACAAGCAGGACGACCACGGGATAAATTCCATAGATAATTCAACGGGGATGAAACGAGAATTTTGTTGTTCGCAGAGAGAAGATAGCGAGAGATGAGAGAGAGAGAGAGAGAGAGACAATTTTACATTTCATATTGTATGCAACGTACATATATTGTATGTCTCTAAAGAAATATTTATATCAAGAAGCGCATTTCTTCGCTTTGACGAAGACAAAATTTTATTAAAAAAAAAAAAAAAAAAATCAATCTCTCTACCTTTTACATATTATATATCTCCTCGATTGTGCTCCAGACAAGTTCTGGGCGAAGAAAGCGCGATCCCGATTCAATTTTCCGCGTTTATTTTTCCATCGCTACGGTATACAGAATCCGTAAAAGGAAAAGAAAGTAGCAGAGAGCGACGGCCGAGCGATTTACAGTATGCAGATTCATCGGCACCACCCGTTTTGGCGCAACGAAAGGCAGGCGGCAATTACGCGCTACGCCGGTACAAACCTGTTCTCGGATCTGTAAGGACGGGTTTCCGTTTCCCGGCTCGTTACGGCGACACGGTCGAGCGGCTCATTCCGCAGCCAGAAAAGTGCGCGCGCCTGCTATCGCGGGCTTCCCTGATGCTCTATCCCGTTTGCAGCTTCCTCCCCTCCCCCCGTCCTTCCCGCTGTCCCCAACTGTACTCTGTGAGAAAATTCGCAATATCTTTTCGAGTTTTCGATTGGTGGAGACGCGAGATACATATATATTATACGTCAAGTTTAATACGAGGAGTGTCGTTGCGAGATTCTAAACGAGCAATCCTCACTTTTCAAAATGTTGTTCACGTCCCATGTGTTTACTATCGTGTTTGAAGCAACGTTTGAAACAAACAAACGATCGAAACACAGTTTTTCACGTCAATTCTCCAAAATTACACGCGAGTGGAGTTTTTGCAACAACGTATCTCTCGTATATCGTAACGGATGTCGAATTTCGTGTTCACGGAGCTCTCTGTCTATCCGCGTTCGAACTTTCGGCCCGCCCGTCGAAAAGCCAGGAACGAAGCTTCAGTTACCGGAGCGCGTGATTACACGACGGGATCTCGCGATAGTCAAGTCAGCGGATGTAATCCGTTGAATTAATTAAGCCAACCGGCCTCGTGTAGCCTCTCCTCGCTGCTCCCCGGCTCCCCGAATTAACAGCTCGTGCCATTTTCGTGATGGGTGATTTTAGGCGCGCGAATTACGTATAATTCAGCGCTAATGCGAAAACTCGAATTACATCGGATAAGGTATTTACACATCGCGGATCGTACGCGCACGCAAACTTCGCACGTTCGAATGTACACACACACACACACACACACACACACGCGGAAGGAATTAATTTTACACACATATCTCTCTTCTTCGAACAAGTTTTAAGCATAGCAGTTGTTATTATCGCGCTTCTTTAATTATCTCGAATACAAACTTGCGTGTTTAGCGTATTTTGTTACGTAACGTCTGTTGTTGCGGGAACTTTGAACACTTTCCCCATCCCGCTCGACGTGTGAAATTTGCAAACTCCAATGCAAATGTCACTTACACAGTACTATTTTCAGTAAAAAAAACTATAACCAACTGTGATATACAAAACTTTAGTTCTCCAAATCACAAGCGTGAGAAAAATGCAAATGCGAATTTGCAATTTGCAAAACGACACAAAGCGCGGCTTCAAAAGCTAATGAATAAACACGTTCCGATTAGCATCGATGAATAATCAATTTCACGAAACTAACTACTCTAATAAAGCCGCGTTAAATCGTTGTTTCGCGAAACAAATCCGAAAGATCGATATTGTGTGGATGACGATTACGAAAGGACGGAGAAGACAATTTCTGTTGGATGCTCGAAACGCGTCGCGGCGGAGATAATTCTCGAGACGCGAAGAAAATAATTGATCATCGCGGAGGCGGCGGTAGCGCTGCGTCACAAAAGTAATAATCGCGGAGAGTCGTGCGGCGCCGCGCAACACAGCCGGTCCGATTCTCACCCACAACGCGGGGGCTATTCGAGAGGCAGAAAAGTGAAAGCCGCGACGCGTAACGATCTAAACTATATCTTGTTTTAGCGACGAGGAAAGAAGGACGAGAGAAGCGATTCGAGTTATATAGCACGGGAAGGACGAAAAGCCGCGAGAATACGATAGGATGCGAGAGGGCGAGAGGGAGAGAGGGAGAGAGGGAGGGAGAGAGAGAGAGAGAGAGAGAGAGAGAAGGAGAAGGACTTCTTACACTCTTCAACTATCAGAATGTAGACCACGGGAGAGCGTGTCGCAACCGTCTGTTTGCCTCACTACTTCCCACATCTCTTTCTTCGACATCGCCGAAGCTTTGCCGCTCTCAACAGAAACCTCTCTATCCCTTTGTGTTGTGATACCACGAGAAACCGCCGTTCTCTGACGAAGTCCAAAGTTCCTTCACGTCACGACGGTTTGTTTGTTTTTTTCTCATCCAACAATGAATAACGCAAACTGCGCAAATTAAAATTATTTCTACGCATCTAAAGTATATTATATACGTAAAATGCAAATTATTATTTTACAAATCTTTTGACAAAGCGGAAATTATTTTCGAACTTCCAATTTGCGCACCGCCTGTTACGCGCATCTCTCTTTTGGCGAGCAAAGATCGTTTTTTTTTCCATTGAAATAGATTTTGCGTGAATAGAAGTTTTGAAATGAATTCAAAACTACTCGGCAAATTAATTTCCCAGTGAAAAGAGACAAATAAGATAAGAGTGTGGCACACAGTTAGAAAATATCGTATATTTTCATATATTGCATCTGGGTCATAGTATAAGACACCGCTGCGATATCAAGAGACCAACATGGAGGATGTCGCAACGGAATATCTCTCTCGCCATCTCCTACACCTCTTTTTTCGACATTCACCGCGAGCCCTGCCTTTTGTTCGTGCCTCACCTCGTGTCCTTATTAAGTGCATAACACGAATACTCGCGACAAACTCGTACAAACCGAAATGTGTTTACAAAGACGGAAAGAACTCGTGAATTTAATTTTTAAAATAACGATATACGCGTAATTTCTCAAAATAAATTGATTTACTTATTAAATTCGCTTCGATTAAAACGAGATCATATAATAAAACCACAAATTAAAGATTAATAACCACCGCAAAATTAACTCTGTCAAATAAAAAATAAAAAATTTAAAAAAAACAACAACAACAAACAAACAAACAAACAAAAAACGTTTTTAGGTCAAATGTAATTCTATTGAAGCTAAAACGAGTTTGTGTAACAAAGAAAATTTCACACAAAGTTTAATTATAACAGACTCTTTCTATGAACACAATAAAAGAATGGAAACAATTACATTACCGTCATGAGCATTTCCTAAACTTATACGCAATACTACTACTATTCTCTCTTTGTCTCTCTCTCGCGCGAGAAAAAGTTATTTTAAATCGAATATAAATGTTTTCTCTCTTTCGCCGTTGATTGAAGGAATTATTTATTTCGCTTAACGAGATTAAAAAAAAAAAAAAAAAAATCTGCCTTCATCTCTGGATAACAAATTATTTTATTTGAAAAAAAAAAGAAGAAATGCGCGTCCGTTTCTTAACGCTACCTCGAGTTTTTCGCATCCGCATTGCCGCTTTTGTTTCGCTTCTTCGTTGTATTTACACGTGTGTGTGTGTACCTACGTCGCGTCGCGTCCGCGAAAGTCACCTTCTTACGAAATCCGCACATTTGCGATCGTACGGCGTGGAGAGACAGGAAGGTATCACACATCTATCGACTTCCTTGCGCATTTACACATTGTTGAACAAGATTTTCAGGTGAAAGTTCATCGGAGATAGGACGAAGAGACGAAAGAGAACAGAAGCGGAAGAACAAAAGAAGAACGGAACCGACGTCGGAAAAGAAAAGAAAAATAAGCGAGCAGACTCGATCGGCGTCTGTTTTCCGGTCGCGAAGTCCGCATACAAACGTATCGCGATCGCGTTCTCTTTTGCCGTGCGAAGTGATAGCGACGATTTCCCTCTCTCGATGAGTTTAGCGCTCCAGTAATTAATGTTTGTTCCTCGCGGCTAGGGAAGAAACGGCGCACGAGATTTAAATCTACACGAAAGTGTCACGAGAGAAATCCTGAGTGCAGACATAGATCGCGATTCAATCAAAATGGGTCGATCGAGAGATTTTTCGTGAATTTTCGCAATCGTACGATCTACTACGAAGCTTGTCCTGAACCCTCGTTGTCGCAAAAACAAAGTCGAACTTCGTTAACTCGAAGATTTCTCAAAGGCAAATTTTTTTATTTTTATCAATTTCTTACAGAAATTTCCTTTTAAGTCAAAGAAAATAGAAGAATAAACTGGAATTTACTACACAATTTCGAATTATTTCGCAATTTATTTTTCCATATCTCGAAACGAACCTCACGAATTTTTATGTAATAAAAAACTCCGGCTCTCAAATTTATTTTTTCTTCCCTTGAGATTCGCGCTCGATCTTTCAAAGAGCCGCTCTCGAGCTGATTTCACGAGACGAGTGACACGTCCTTCAAGAGTTAAAGAGATGTAAATAGTCAAGGGGAATTTCATTTCCGTCTGTATAAATAAAAATTGCAAGATTGTTAGTTGCGCGAGGATGAGATTCTCTCTCGTCAATGTTTCACAAGTTCTCTCTCAAAGTAGCAGAATTCGTTTAAAAAAAAAAAGATACTGAAATTTATTCGATCGAAAAATGTTGCGTGTGGTCGAAAGTTACGCCAGTGTGCGTGTGTGTGTGTGTGTGTAGGACGCGATAAAATCCTACCGGGTCATGAATATTGAGACTCTTCTCGATGAGCGCTTCACGCTTTAGCCCCTCTTAATTGCGTTGCGATTTGCATACACGCCTTTTTTTCTCATTCACGCGCCAACTACACACACCCGGGTGGAAGAGGAAGAGGTAGGCAGACGAAAGGATGATGCCAGGCGCATAGATCACGTATGAGGCAGATTGCGGGGTACGAGACCAATCACGGAATCGGATACACACGTGCAGCACAAGACGATACACGTCTTATTATAGACTCCGCGAGGAGGTTTCACCGCGTGGCTTCCACCGCAAGCAGAGAAATGTAAGTAAAGATATCGACGAAAAAGAAACGAACACGTCACGGCGAAGAAAAGGGAGAGAATCCCCGCAAGAGAAAAGAACGTCGAGTAGAAAAAGAATAGAAAAACAGGAAGAGACACAAAAGAATGATCGAAACAGACGGAAATTGTGTGTCTGTGTGTGTAAACAAACATATTCTTATTTTCTAATTTATGCCATGATTAAGAAAGAACATATGTAAACTTTTGGGATTGACACTGTGTGTCTAACGCAAAGTCAAAAACGAATGAAAAATTAATCAAATTGCAAAGTTAACTCGACGCACTCTCGGCGCTCTTAAAACATTTACAAAACATTTCCAAAAAGTTAAAACGTTCAGAGCTTGTACGAAAAAAAGAGAAAAAAGTGTTTTTTTTTTTTTTTTTAATACGCTCACAAATTCGGTTGCAAAAGTGTACAGTTTGTATACACAGTTATGCCGTTATTAAAGAGAATTTTTCTACTATTGAAACGCAAAATAAAACAAATTACTTGCCAGAATATAAAAGTTTCTTTTAATATTCACATGTCGAGATCTACCAAAAGCGCTTCGTGTTTGCCTGTAATATTGTGCGGTTTGAATACACCCGAGAAAAATACATTTTTCTACGTCTACCTCCACTGTGTTTTATTCGAAAGATTATATGCGCTATATTTTTTAAATTTAATGTTACACGTGGACCTGTGTTTTTACTATTTACTCTGATCTCTCTCTCTCTCTCTCTCTCTCTCTCTCTCTCTCTCTCTCTCTCTCACGCGCGCGCGTGTAAGAAAATTATATTTAATACACGTACGCGCAAAAATACACACTAAAAAATGTGTTTTAATATATTAAAACTGTATTTAACGTGTTGAAATACAGCGAAATAAAAATTGTTGTTTTTAACGCAACACAGCAGCTGCTAATAATCTTCCTCGGTGGATCCTCTTCTTCTCTCGGGATCGAGCAAGACGTGTTTCGAGAAATCTTGATCCGAGTCACGATCATCGATCTGACAAAAGCAAACATGAATCACGGGCGTTTTGCAGACGCTATAAACGGAGCGCTTCTCTTCGTTTAACCTGAAACCCCGGTTCCTCGCCGCGTTTTATTACTTGCTGTTATTGTTAGTTGTATGTTTCTCACCGGGGGCGTAATACCCAAGCTGGGAATCGAGCGAGGCTCTTAGAGCGGATGATGTAAGAAAGTCGTTAATTATTTTCGGTACCCACCGCAGGTAGGGTATTTCCCAGAAGCGCAGAAGAAGCAAAACGGACTGAGCGCGATTTATCCGCGTGCGCAACGAATGCGCGATCTATCACGGGGTATAAGCTCGGATTTAGTTCTCTCGAGTCTTATCCGCATTGTGTGTGTTTGCGAAGTTGCCAATCGCGAGAGCGTTCTCCAACTGCTACATCAAATAAATTCCGCACTAATTTCTGACATAAAAAATTCAATCAATTTAAGTACCCTTTAAATTAGTAAAAAGCTTTTTTTAAAGCATCAAAAAAGAGGTCAAAGACAATGTTGCAAAATATTTTACACAAAATATCTTATGTTAATGATGTACAAAAATTAAACGACCGCAAAGCTGTGCTGTCATCCGAAAAAATGGTCAGGTCTTACGAGCGTGTGAAAAAAAGAAGAACATCGCATTGAAGAAATTGCGCAAGAAAGTTAAATGACGATAAATATCGACTCTCTCTCTTTTTACGACATTAAATCCGGAGATTAGCATATGCATGAAAGCTCATTTTATCTCTCTCTCTCTCTCTATGACTATGGCACATTTTACGACGGTTCTCTTAAAGATCAGCTTCTCCACCAGTGTCAGCGGTACGGTTGTTTTCGGCGTGATACGTTTTACGAGGATCGCATCTTTATGGGTACACCTCATCACCGGATATTGCGCTCCCGTTGAGCACCGCAACACGAAAGAAATTTGCAAGCAATTTGAAATTCAAGCGAGCGAGAGAGAGAGAGAAAGACGTAAGCGCGGGTAAAAACGATTTTCCATCGCCCACTATGTTGCAAAAATAAAGTCTATTTATTGCAATCAACTTGTACAATTGTATCAAAGCATTTGCATACTTTTATTCTTTCACTTCATTCGAAAATTCTATACTTCGCGATCTTTCTCTATTTTTCCATATATTCTCCATCTCTAAAACAGTCAAGGATCTTTTATCAATGTAAAGCAGGTTTCCTCTCTGAAGGATATTATTGCAAAGTAGATGTCACATAGCCTCTCTTGACGTGGTAAAATAAGAAACAGTCTGGTGTCCCTTTTCGAAGATATAAAAGTGAGTTGACGAACCGCGAAGAGGAAGCTGCAGTAGCGGCGGCAGCGGCGGCGACGACGACGACGACGACGATGACGACGACGATGGGTGGCGCCGGCTGATGCGCCATGAACTTTAGTAGCTATATCGATTGTGTGTGCATCCGCAAAGCCAACCCCAGCAAGACACCTTCTGGTCTGCCGCCGCCCTTGACACGCGTTCGCAGACGATGTGGCTCCTACGCTTGGAGCGCAATGCCAACGAAAGAGAGAGGATCACGCGTCGGCGAGACGAGGACGCTAAAGGGACAAGGAGATGCGTCAAGCAAGACGATTGCGGCAGCAGCGTCTGCAGAGCACCGCAATCAAACGCGGATCTATAACCGAGAGAAAGTAAGAGAAAAAGTTTCTT
The DNA here is from genome assembly GCF_002006095.1 of Pseudomyrmex gracilis. Classification (NCBI taxonomy): domain Eukaryota; kingdom Metazoa; phylum Arthropoda; class Insecta; order Hymenoptera; family Formicidae; genus Pseudomyrmex; species Pseudomyrmex gracilis. The sequence continues at coordinate 617,012 of NW_018020642.1, forward strand.
CTTTACACGTTTCATCGTTTTCTTTGATTTTTGTTCCTCCATAAAACTTTTCTCGCGGTTCTTATTGTAACAAAACGCGGGGAAAAAAGCGCTCGGAACATAATCTAAAATCCTTCTTTCTGTGAATTCTCTCCTGATCCTCTCCTAAAATCTTTTTCGAAATTGCTTCGTGTTTACTTTTATACTTTTGTAATAAAATGAATCTCTACGAGATTGTTCGAGACTCATAATTTAAACTTTAAGTCCCTTCTCGCGCGTCACATACACAACGTTTATACGATGCGAAGGGGAACGTATTTATATATCAAGACATCTACGCTCTGTCTCTCTAAAGGACAGAGAAAGAGGAGGAGAAGAGGAGGAAAGGTCATCATAATTTCACGTGAAATTATATATTTTCACGTTTTCCGCGCGGCGAGAGACGAGAAGATACGACACGGCGATTGTCTAAGCGTGCGTGCGTGCGCGCGCGCGCGCGAGCATATACGAGTCGAAATAATAAGAGAGACGCTTAGCAATACGAAATCTCGAAAACCCGTTTAGCAGGTCTCTAGCGGACGTTGTCGTTTGCGTGCGTGCGGCGCGCAATTTACGCGGGCGTGCGGCGCGTTTTTCACGATTCTACGGTCTGCACGTGACAGCGCCGCGGCACAGACCAGAGAAATTTAACACATTGTGGGACGTATTGCCGCGCGCAATTGCCGTGCAATAGAAAGGTAAACCCTCGGTACATGTCGCCAATGCGGGCATAAACGTTAAACATTTTTATACTGCGTTCCTTTATTATTTTTATTATTATTATTATTTTCTCCCATTTAATACATTACGTGCTGTAGATGATTTGATTACATCTCGATTTCTCTCTCACCTCGCGTATTTCCACGTTCAAAAATAAATCGCGCGCAAATTTTTTTTTTTTTTTTTATCGATCTGTAGACAAATTTTATTGCCAGCAAAATTCACAACGGACGCTTGTAAGAACGGTATTGTTTTGTCTTTGCGAAACGCCTTTGTCTTTGTGAATAAATTTGTGTTTTGACCTCGATTTTTTTTTTTACTTCGGTCGGGACTTTCATATCCGCGTTGTTTCGCTTATCTCTGCTGACGGCTCCGCAATTTTTTTTATATCTTTACTCAGAGTAAACATTTTCCGCAAAAATACGTATGTAAACTCATTTTCCTTCTCTGTAAAAGTTTTGTTTTTTTCTAACTTTATATCCAAAGTTCTATAAAAAAAATGTACTTCAGAAAATCGCACGGAATTTAGCGTCTGTGAAATTTATCGCAATTTATATTCGCTCTATCTCGGAGGGGGAGAGGGAGGCAAAATATATTTCTTATATCGCCTGCGCGTGGAGATTACGACGGGGATCGAATTCGCCGATTTGCCGAAATTCTCTTCGCTGAACCACCACCCTCTCTCTCCTCATCATATATTAAAGCGTACTTGTCTCGCCGCGCATTGCGCCTGTTTTTTTTTTTTTTTTTTTTGTAAACCACTCGCCAAGATTAGCTATTTGTTCTCGTATATCTGCCTAGAGCGTTACACGGGAGCGCACCTTTGCCCGCGCACGGATAAGTAATGCACGATTTATTTCGTGCGCGGCGAGGATCACGAAGACATCTCTCTGGGAAAAAGAGAAAGAGAGAGAAAAGACAGAATTAAAAAAAGACAGGACTCTCTCGGCCGAGAGCTTCGAAGAGCTTCGAACCGAGTTGTACAAGTCCTGAACGACCTTGCTGGTTTTTCAATGCAAGGACAACGTCCACTATTCTTGGTGGGAGAAAAGGACGTGACGATGACCGGGTTCTCGCGCGACGCGCGTTCTCTACAATACAAGGCCTCTGCGCGCGGAAAGTCTTCTCACGTGTGTGTGTGTTTTGAGAACGATCGAGCGCGTGTGTAACCTAGCCCTTTCGCCTCTGTGACACGACCGCGTTGCAACTCGGGTCGCGATAAAACGCGTAATTGGGAGAGAAGGAGAGGAGACGAGGAGTCCGCGTAAGCCGTAAGGACCGCAACTGCGATATTTTTCTTCAGCCGAGGGAAGTCTTATCGAAGATTTATAAGAATTCGATGTAACGTCGAGACGATGATAAATGATCGTCGTGATAAGATAGTCGGAACGTTCCGCAGATGTCGCCGAAAGATAGATGAAGGATAAAATTGAAACGTGTTACTACACACGGGAACATTGTCTGCGTCGCGACACACAAATGATGTTGTTTTGTAAATCGACGCCATATATACTTCAGAGATAAAAAAAAAAAAAAAAAATGTCACTGGTCACTTCGCAACAGCATGTTTTCCTAATCTCATTTGAGCCATCGATGAAATTAGGGAAAGAAAAAAAATGCTCTAAGTGAGTGACGAAAAAGTCCGTGGTGGTGTGTTGAACCGCATAGGTGTCCAACCGCATCTTGTTACGCAACAATGTAGTCGTGTGGAGAAAACAACGTTTTAAAGCGGTGTCTGAAGAACCGCGAAGAGAACTCGCTATTACCCTTCTCTCCCATCTTCGCTCTTTTGTGCACGGTCGTCGTGTTCTCCTCTCCGTACGAAGGAGAGGGACAGAGGTTAATGGACGCGGCGTGCAGATAAGAGGTTCACGAAGCAGGTTGAAAGGGTGACTTCAATGCGGCCACGAGAGCTTGCCTGAAGGGTAAGAGAGAACACGGCATACAAAGATCGATTGGCAGAAACGTGGCTTCTTCAGGGACAACGAGAAGCCCTTGACTGCAGGGACGCGAGAAGCTGCTCTCGAAGCCCGTATATAAAAATTACGCCTCAAGAGCGCACGTAACAGATCTATCACGTAATGAGACCCGTCAATCATCCTGAGCCGTGTGTAATATCGCAGCTCTTCGGAATTCAACATTTGGTAAAATGTTCGACGGTTCGAGATAACACGTTCGAGCTTTCAAAACTGTAAGATCCCGCTTACGTAACTTTTAATCATTTCCAATCGATCGCGGAAGTATCGACTATACCAATTTTTCTGCCGCGCGAAAGGTTTGGAGTTTTCAAATTTTCGCGACTGTAATATCGAACAAAAACAATTGCGTTCCAGATCGGTGGAGTGAAAAAGACGTATTGTTTTTTTTTTTTTTTTTGGTGCCAACAAGACCTACGCCTCGTTGGCACAAATGCATATTTCAAAAATGTTCGAGAGCTAGCGAAAACGAACTCACTCCGAGACCAAATTCAATCTCGTGAACGGCCTTATTCCCACGAGTGGAACAAATCGGAGAGAGAGAAAAAGAGAGAGAGAACGTCCATTAAAGTAAATAAAGAAACTCGCAGTAGCTGCGAGAGAAGAGGCGCTACTACAAAGAAAGATTGAGAACAAGATTTCTTACATAATTAGCCGCTAAGTATTTGCGTGCGCGCCGTATTGTTTTTTCTCTCGCACGCAGCAGAGCCGTAACTTTTTTATTTTTATTTTTTTTTTTTATCATTCCTTATCTCGAATGTGTGTGTGTGTAATTCCGAAGCACACGTGAAGCCACAAATAGAAACAAAATGATCTTCAAGACCAATTCAATCATCGTATTTGTAAAAACAAGCAACTTGTTATTTGTCGCGTCGCGATAAAGAGCAGTTCGAAACCGGTAATTAAATTTCGAGGTGCGACGCGCGAGGCGAATACGAGCCATTGTCTCCGAGAGATTGTTGTCTCGAGAAAGGGTTAAATCGCGGGCGCGGAGTCGAGAAACGCGCGCGCAGGACGACGCGTTCTATCTTTCCTCTTGTTTCTCCCTGGTTGCGACCTTCCTTTTTCTCGCTCTCCGTCGGTGGTACATCGACATTAGACCTAGAACACGTTCTCCGCACGACGCGGCATTTGCCAGGGAAAGAGACGGGCGTATAATACACACGTACACGTACTATGTATGTACGCGCGGCGCATGCAGAGCCGCGTGCGCGCCTTCGCTTGTTTCGCTTTGCTTGCTTTCTTGCTTGCGTGCACTTACCGGCCCGTCGAGATACATCTCCGCACATACGAGAGAGAGAGAGAGAGAGAGATAAGAAGAGAGGGGAGAAAAGAGAGAAAGAGAGAGGAGAACGAAGGTAGAGGCGATTAATCCTCCCGCGCGCAGGATTATTTCGTAAGGCGAAGGACGATAAAGGTCGAAGCAGTCGGGAGGAGATCGTTCGTTTATTTCTCGCCGATCCCGCGGAGAAACGCGATTATGTTTAAAAATAACGACCGAGAACCGGCATCATCACGCGCCGTTTTAAAATTATATTTTAAATTCGCAAAAGAGAGAGAAAGAAAGAGAGACAACACGCTTGTAATGATCTTGAGAGCGGGGAAAAGATTCGCCACGGCTGTAGTTTTGCGCGATGGAAAGACGTGTACATTTTATTTATTTTTTTTTCTTTTTTTACGTATTACCGTGATCGCACACGGTTGATCGCGATATGTCATTTTTCTCGTATTGTTTTATTTATAAACACGATGTGTACAAAATTCTGTCTTTGACACAGACAAAAATATCAGTCAGTTTCGCGCATGAGTTCTATTAAAGTAAATTACATGTGTATAATTGTTACTAAATAAATTACTTTTAATTTTTACTCGGAGAGAAATTGTATTCCTAACACACCGCGTGTCTCTTGTTTCACCTCCTCCTCTAAGCCACTTTATGAGAAATTCTATACCTGAGTATCTCGAAGAGACGTGTGTGTGTGTGTGTGTGTGTTCAAGTGTTTCCTCGTCAGCGACTCTCAAGAGCGCGGATTAATCGAGACCTAGGCATCGAGACACGAGTGATCGACTATTTCTTTTGTGAACTGGAAAACGCCGATCGCGGAATGCAAAATTATACATATGCGCGACGTGGAACGGCTGATCATTTCGCGTCAATCCGAGATACATACGTCCGAGTGAAATGTCGTTCTTTTTCCCGTCGTCTTCTTCCTCGCTCGCGGACGCGATAACACGAGAAAGTATCGTACAATTAGCTCCCATTTTCAGATCAATGCACCTTCCCGCGGTCTTTCACTATCATGCGCGCGACAGGCGCTACCTTTGCGATTTGCGTTAACTTTTACTTTCCAATTCCGACGTCCTTCGCATCGGTGTGCCACCGTCGCGCTCACCGCCTATAATCGCCGACACAGACTCGAGCGTCTCGCGTTACGTCACGCGCTTTTTAGACGATTCTTTCGTGTCACTAATTCTTTTTTTTTCACATCACTGTTAGGCGTTATTAATAACAACCAACTCTTGAAGAGAGATTGCAAGAAGACTATTTTTTTGTTGTACGCCAAAGAGAGAAAGAGAGAAGAGAATGTTCGCTGATTTTTTCGCTACGAGCCAAATGCGAACTGATTGCATTCAGTTTCGTCGGATAATGAATCGCTTCGTTCGGAAATCGTTGCGCAACACAACCGCGAGCACAAAGGACGCGCGTTAAAAACGCATCTTTCTTTTTTTCTTTTTTTTTTGTTCGACCCCAGCCTTCGCTCTCTCGACCTTTTCTTATTCTCTCTCTTTCTTTCTCCCTTTCTTCTCCCGTTCTCGAGTGCACAGGTAAACGCACATGGCGCTTTTTACGTTCAAGACCCGGCGGCGGTTTTATGCAATTTCTTGCTCGCCGGGGCAAGAACCAAGAAGTCAGCAATCGCTTTACGATTCTCACAAATGAATTCCCTGAAGTCGCGGAGGGGCTTCTACTCTCATTCGTTTAACCTTTTCTTCATTCGTTGCTTTTTTTTTTCCTCGCACACCCTCTCTTGTTCAGCTCTTTTCAGCGATCATCTTTGTAACCCACAACACGGTCTCTCGTTGTCACTTCGCTTCCGATCCGACTGATCGGCCACATCGCGAACATCAAAGAATCACTTCTTTGAGAATCACTGTCGGAGACGCGCGGATAACTTATTTTGAGACAGACAAAGGTGAGTCAGACGGGTATTATATGCAAATGTCAGTTTTAAACGCGCGCGTGTGCACAATTCGGAAGCTAAGAGAGACTAGAATGGCATTTCGGTTTTTCTTTCTTTTACTTGTCTCTCTTCGTCGAGAATTAAAAGAATCACAGTATCTTTGAGAAAAAAATTCGTCGGTCTAAACAGAAGACCTCAGTGTCATTTATGGAAATGTATTCAAGTATTTGTGTTCCGAAGAATGCGATATGTCGAATAAGAGAAACGTTGCTGTCTGTCAATATACGTAGAGACGACAATGGAAACAGTTTTTGATACGAGCGCACACACAGCACTCACATTCACTTGTGTGGCGCGAACACTCGCGCGCAGGCAGGTTAATAGAACGCTGTTTTATGTTCGCGTCTGCCAATAAAGATATTCCGGCGTTACTCTCGCCTTTCCTGCCACGTCTATCGTTTCAGGATCGTTACGAGAATTCCTCTCTCTCCCTCCCTCCCTCTCTCTCTCTCTTCCCACAATCCTCTTCTCGTACACACATCTAGTCGATGTCCGCGGCACACCGCACGGCGTATCACTTTGACCTGCCAATCGAGAATTCCTCTCCATCACTGCGCGTCATTTCCCGCCTCTTCTTCTCCGCCAGTTGGTGGACTGCCCCCTTCTTCGTCGACCTTGTCTATTTGCGGAGTCCGGTTTCTTCTTCTTGTTTTGTACATCCATCCCCCGCGATCCTTTCTTCTTTTTCCACTACGCGTACGTGTTGTTCTGTCCCTCTCTCTCTCCCTCTTTCTCTTCTCGTCATTCTGATATAACACACCAATGGTTCACCATTACTGTAACCTACTAGGCTGCGATCCTTCGTCGCGTTGTTCATCTTCTCTTCTCTCTTCTTCTCTTGTCGTACACAACTGCTGACTCTTTTCGATTTGCTCGGCGCGGTTTCCTTTACTTTCCTTTACATATTTCTCTTCCATCCACTTAAGCACTTCGCTTCTTCCACCGATACCTTCGTTAGTAGTTCGCCGCTCTCGATAACGAAAAAAACGAAGGAGATATGCAGCCCGGGAGAGGGTCGCGTAGAACGTCGGTCGCCGTAAAAAAGCGTACTTAAAGCGCACTTAGCGTCAGCGTCATCTTCCCTGCTCGACATCGCAAATTATCTCTCTCGTAGTAATAATTGTTTATAAGAATTCCAGCTATATATCCGCGGCTTCCGAGTTCCATCATCGTTATATATACAATACGCGCGTATATATATGTACACGCGATGGTGATTTTTACTTCCATTAGATTTTGCGCTACTTTTTAATTCTCTTATTTCAACAAAATATTTGCGCAAAAGTATATTATACAAAAAAAAATATCGTTCGAAAAAACAATATATCACCGTTAAATAAATGTGAGAGGTGTATCTTTCTGCACTTTATATCGCACAGCTTTTCTAGGTCATTGGAACTTTCTGCCCGCCCGCTCCTTTTCCAATGGCCTCGCGCGCTCGACTCTCCTTCTCCACATTCTTTTTCGTCAACTATTTCTTCCGCTCATCCCTTTTGTCTATCGCAGCTCATCGCTGCTTCACAACCGAGCTTCGCTATTGTCGAAGTTTCCTATCCCCAGGGCAAATGGAAGTTTTCCAGAGAGAGCCGGGCGAATTCTTTCCCTCCCTCCCCTTCTCTCTTTCTCATCCGCGCAAATTTGCACTTTCGACAGAAAATCGCACTGAAAATGCGACGCTGATGAAATATACTTCACTTCGATACGATTTTTAACGTTACAAATTATTAAAAGCGATCTGTGAAAATCGTAGAGCACGTTTCTTGTCAAAGAATTTAAATTGTCAGGTTTGTGATATAAAATAGAAAATAATTTTTTTTTTCAAGCAAAAGAGAAAGCTCAATTCTGACACACACTCGGTGACATGCAAGGAAAACGCGTGCGCGCAACAACATAAAAACAATATTGAATTCGAAAGCTGCAACATTGTTGCAAACTTCTCATTCGACCGAGTGCAACCTACGCACAACAGCTTTCATCAATCACGACACCTGCGAAGTCATCGTTGCGAGTACAATAATCGATTGACACTCTCATGTACCGTATTCGAACCGGCGCGAAAAGGGCAAGAGAGAGAGAGAGAGGAACGTAAGAAAGTGAAAAAAAAAAAAAAAAAAAAAAAAAATGCGCGGAGAGATTCTCCGTTGCAACTAGAACGAAGATCGCATGTGCGATCTATTGCAATTGTCGACGACCAATGCGAAGTATATTGCGCGGATGTAGCGTGTGTGTGTGTGTTGTGTCGTAAAAAGAGAAGAGATAGTTTCAACGGATATGCGCTATAAACAAGCGCGAAAGTGAACACAAATATTGTGTGTTGTCGCAATTCAATATTTTTTTTTCTAAGCTACTAACTTCAATGGAAACGCAGAGCTGCGGACAAGAACACACAAAGAAAGAAAAAATTGAAACCAATATATTCTACTGGTACGAATGGGCTATTTCAACTTCGATTCACGTCGACGGTAGAAGAGGTATGTTACGCTCTTACACGAGTAAAATATTCAAGATGAAAATCGATGCAGCTGATATAAAACGGTTTATATCGCGAGCGTAGAATATTTGTTCGCGTACTTAGCTAATTAAATAGTATTTATTAATTTTCAAATTTTTTCAATACTTTACTAATGAAATAGTTGACTAAAACTTATTCGAGAAAAATCTACTCTCTCTCTCTCTAAAATTTATCTTTGAAGAAAAGAGACATTATTTCGCCTTTACACACACGCACACAGGATATTCTTGCGACAACTTGTTTGTTTTTGTTATTGTGCATATGGACTTTTTATTATATAACGAAAAACATAAAAGTTGTCACAAGGACACAAATGCGTGCGCGTACACAAATGCGAAAGATAATTTCTTTTCTTTTCTTCAAAGATGAATTTTGATGAGAATTTAATTGGCACGACAGAAAAGGATCGAGGATAAAGTCCGGAAAGGTAAAAGAAGACGGCGTAGGCAACTGCTGCTCTGAGAAGCAATTAAAAGCAATTTCTCTTGGCTATATATCACTTTTATGTGCGCTACGGGTCCTCATTAAGAGTGACCTTCGACTCCTTCGACCGGCGCAACACACAACAGGATCCTATTGCTTCTGTTGTTGTTTTCGCAAAATAAAATTAATTTGCCGGAGACGAATACAGAAGGCAACACATTTCGCACACATCGGTAATAAGATGAATCTCAATAAAGTTTATACGTCTCGACAGCAAACCGAGTTAACACAAAGACAAAAACACACACACACAGAGAGAGAGAGAGAGAGAGAGAGAGAGAGAGAGAGAAACAGGTACGTGACGTCGGAATAAGTTATCATTTGAATTTTTCAAAGGCGATAAATTTTATTTAAAGATACACACGTCTGGTTTATCTTACGCTGTCTCATAGATTCGAAAATAGAAACTTAGTCAATCAGGAAATCAATTTTGATGTGTGTAACGTCACGCGCCTAATAATCATGAAAATTATTAGATTTTAAATTAACTTATTTACCACATATACACATGTCTCTTCACGTTCCGCTGGCCGACTTGTCATTTCTAGTGACAGTCACCGGACAGTGCTATTTTCCTAGAAACGAACTGATCGATTGAACGTGAATCGAGAAATTTTCATTACGTTCGTGGAAGCTTTTTTTTTCTTCGATGTATCGTGTGTGACTGACTGGTAGCCAATTTTGTTGTTTCAATCAACCCATTTCCTCGACAGACAATTGCAGAAAAAAATACGTAAAGACAAAATCCACTACCCGAAACAAACACGCGATTTATATTCGCAGTCGCGTTGAAAACAAATTTTGATCGAGAATACTGTCGAAAATAATATTTCGAAATTTTTACTTTTCGAGCGATCCACGTTTATTTTAACGCGATCGGAGCTCAGTTTATCGAAAAGCGCTTGTTTAAATGATAAACACACGAGCGAATAAAGATCGACCACGATCTTGTGATAATATCAGAGAAGGGAGATGTTCTCTCTTGCGCGCGAGATTGTATATACGGGGGAACTATGCGGCAGTGGAGAACCACCTTTGCACCGGTCTAATAGGCGACGCATGAATAAATTTGCATTGGATTTTATGCGCGCATAAAAGATATAAGGCAATATGGCAGAGGAAGAAGATACACACGCGAAGATGTTCGCGCAGGTACGCAAATGCGCGCGTACGGATAGAATAAACGTATATTTAAATTATAGATGATCTCCGCAAAACTCTCCCTCGAATCGATACAGAGGTGGCGGAGGAAATAGAAAAATGAAGGAGAGAATATTGGAGAGAAAGAGAGAAGCGAAGAATCCGAGAAGCAGCGCGTGCCTTCAGGGGGGTCGATTTCTACTGTTTCTTTTTTTTTTGTTTTCGTCCTTTCTACCGGTCGGTGGGACGTCAATTGCGCGCATTGTTTTCGTTATTATAGATAGAGAAAGACCGCGGGCGAAGATACAAAGAAGAAACTTGGAACGGAAGAGCGTTTCGACATTGACGAAAAAATCTGTGATTCGCATTGAAGTTTCTCGCGAGATTCTTTAACGCGAAATCGCGTGTCTTTGAATTAAACTCTCGGCACACCGCTGCGTTTGCAACTTTCGCGAGAGAATCTTCGTAGCAAGCAATTATAAAATAAAATATCTTTTATACGACCAGTTTTTCCGCTCAAAAGTCTCAAAGAAAAAAGTACACGCTGGGTGTGTTTGAGAACCGCTGATCTAATGTAAGAAATACAGACCCAAGGCTAATAAAAAGTTGATAATACATTAACATTCTAATAATCGATAATTACGCCTTGACCTATTGCAAAAATATTTCACGCGATATTAAATTCGAGTCGTTCAAATCTCGATAATGTGTACTATTACATTTCACTAATTAAAATTACTGCGGAGAGAATCAATTCTCGCGTGAATGTTTTATTCAAAAAAAAAAAAAATAAATAAATAAATAAAAATAAAACGTAGGCTCGAAGAAGAAAACGCATCTCGCTTTCGATTTCGCGATCTCTTTCTCTTTCTCTCTCTCTCTCATTCTTTCGATAATTACTATCGTGCTGCAGGAAATTCTAAACAAAGCAAACGAAACGAAACGAGAGCGGATCGATCGAGAGTGGTTTTGGGTTTCTACCTTGCAACAACACGCGTACGATACGCGTGTGTGTTTGTTTAAAACCTCTTGAGAAATCCAATGCTATTCTATTTCGTTTCGTACTTCGCTCTTTTCGTCGGAAAATACGAGTAATATTTAATAAATGTCGCGTGCGCGCTTAATGAGAGAGAAAATCTGTGACTGAAAATTACTACAAAATACGTAATCGAGAATTTCTGTTTTGTTTTGTTTTGTTTTGTTTTTTTTTTTGACACAAAAATACAAATTTGTTGTTACGCGCGCATCCTGTTGTGCGCGACCATTAACGAACACACACGCTCGCATCGTTACCGGATTCGTGACACGGATACGCGCAGTTTCCGGCATGTACGTGATTCCCATCCGGAATAAAGTGAGAGTGCGACGCGCGAAGTTGCGAGCGTGCGCGTCTCACCTTTTTCGCACGTGCCGGATAGACACCCGATATGCAGATTATGGGAAGCCTTGTGAGCGTCGACTCTCTTTGAAAAGCGTGTACGAGACTCCGAGAGCTAGTCGCATTCCACGCGCGCCCCGCAGGTAATATTTTACGAAAACTTTCTGCGACTTGCGAGGCGTCGGGAAAAAAGATTTTTAGATAGAAGTCTCGTGTGAAACGAGCAAATTTTTGCAATCAACTGTAACGACTTGCACCGCAATTCTCGACAGCTGTGACTCGCGCATCGTTACAAAATACGCTTAAGGCTGAAAATCACTGTTATTGCAGCGACATATTTTAGTTAAATGTTTTTCTCTTTTTCCGAGCTCACACGTGTGTTTATAAACTCGTCGAATATATTTTTTTTCAAAAAGAATAAACACACGATCGTCTCGCATCAAATCGAGACAGATGTAATGTCAGGGGATAGAGTTGAGGTTTTTAAATTCAAAACAGAACGCGCTAAGTCGCCTGAACAATCGCCGAGTGTAATGTTTTCGCGTGAGTCTACGAGTGTGTCAAGGCTAATCGGTGATCGAATCACCGATTTGCTCGTGCACGCATATCGCCATGTTTGTCGTGCGCATATACGCGCAAAATATCTCTTTTCGATCTTATTTCAATCTAATGTACTAAAACCCATTTGTTTTTGTGATAACTTTTACAAGATTTCGGAAATCTCGTATGAGAAAAAAATATTTTCAAAAAAATAGATCGAGAACATCATCATCGCGTTTTACGCAGCCGGTATGTAATTACATGTGCCCCTGCACGCATTTCCACGCATTTATTTCGTTTCGAATCGGGAGATAAAAATGCATCGCCGCTCGTACACGTGTGTGACATTATAAAAGTATGTAAGGCGATCCGGAACTATCGACCGATCGATATTGTTCTATGGCATTGCGACACGAAACAATTGACTAGACCGAGATATGTACGTACGTACACACGCGGACACGCATGTTATAAAATGGCAATTTGACATTTTTAGAAGTTTGTGTTTTTACGATAAAAAAAAAAGGAAAAGAAAACAAGACGCAGCTTTTAAATATCAAAACTTTTGTGGGGAGCAACTCGATTTTTCGTCAATTTTTTTCGGGAAGTGGACCTAATATCAAAGGTTGTTACATACAGTAATAAAACTCGCATTAGCGTTGCGCGAGAAAAACACAAAAAAGAATCCCGTCGTGACGCGAGATCGTGTTGAACATTCCGCGGTTATCATCGCGCATTTCGCGCAAAACACGAACTCACGTTGTACGTGATTTTTTTTTGTTTTGCCCCGACATGTACTCGCCGGTAAAGTATATGTATATACGCGAGAGTCATTTGTGAGTCAGGCAACCAATTCGCGTACGGGGACAAACCTTGCGGTTTTAAATGCGACGCGAAAACAATATTACCGTACGTGTTTTTTTTTTCCTGCGCACATATTCCGCATATCACCGATGTCTATCTCTGATAAACAATAGTGTGTTTGGTTTTTTATTTTTAACTTTGTTGCAACACACGCACACGATCGATACATCTGTCTCTCGCCTCGTAACGTCTCTTTGCGCGCGCGTAATCAACAAGATGTGACTTTTATGAAAGAAAAGATGCTTCCAGCAAAAGTCGATGCGTGTGTTTGGAATTAAAAAAATAAAAAATAAAAAAACAAAATAACGAGATTAATGACAGGAGTTCGCGGAAGCTATAAAGAACGAGAAAAAAAAGAACGAGAGTATTGCGTGTAACCACGGCGCACGTAAGATAACGCGGCGCTGCGTTAAATAATTCTGTTAAAACATTTTCTCTCGCGCAAAGATTCCGAGAATAAAAATGAAAAATCTTTCTCTATGTCTGGAAACAAAAAATACAATGATCTTAATTGAAATGTTTTAATTACGTCGTTTGCTCGCTGATGCGAACGCGCGTAAGAAAGAAACTGATGTCGCGTCATCTGTGAGAAGTTGTATTTTTTTCTCGAGAGATGAGAGAAAAGAAAGTACACGCGCGTATATAGCGCGCGGCAAGTATCTCGCAATCGATGGATTTCCACAATACACGTTTCTGATTCTCGCGTTAATTAGGGCCGAGCGCTTAATTGGGCGTTTCTCGTTAGAAGCACCATCGTGTCAAATCGCAATCTCTCTCTCTTTCTCTTCTCTCTGTCCTCTCTACAAAACGCGAGAAATACAAATTACGTAATCGGAGAAAAAGAGAGATCCGATCCGTTAATTAAATCTTATTCGCGAATGTTCGCCTGTATATTAATTAGCATTTTATAATATCTGAATATTAATACAAAATTTAATCTCGATAATTCTCATCTAATTTAATTCCCGTGCGACGTAGAAACGTTGGATTGGACGCGATATACAGTTCCGATAGGTAGCGCGCCGTGCTTTGCGTCTAGTCCTACGCACTTTTTTAACGAGAAAAAAATGTCGAGATCATGAAAGTAAAGTCGGGTTCTTCGAAGTCGAGTTTATTGCTGAGATAAAAAAAAAAAACTACCTGATGTATACCTACGGTGGAAAGTTCCGTGGAAACACGGACTTTGCCGCGCACGAGTGAAAATAGAAATCTCTAAACCGAGAGGGCTTTATCGCGCGCGCCGCGATTAAAAAGAAGATTCGTCGCTTTTTTGACGCCGCTCTTTTTCAGCCCGCCGCTGATTAATCGTTGCAACGCGCTTGTCATTCTTACTCGACATTTTTCGACCAACTTTCTACTTGTCGCTGACAAATCGATTTCGCACTCGTGCTCTTCGAACGCGATTAAATATATATATATATAGTATATATATCGCTTTCCAATTCGAAGTGAAAAATCTGTGATCTGATTATTTAATTTTTTTTCTATTTATTTAAGTAAAAAACAATTATTCCGTCGCGAGCGGAATATCCGCAGCGAGCGAACAAAGCTTTACCCAACGTTGCGAAAAAAAAACAAATACATATAATAACCGGACGAATGTGTATTGATTTTCCGCTAATCGTAATCAATACGCGGCTTTTTCGGAATTAGCAATAAATCGAAGCGCGTTCTCTCGTTTCCTCCTCCGCCAATAGAAGGATATATGTGCGCGCTCGAAAGCACACGAATCAAACTACACAGATGTGTGTGTGTGTGTGTGTTTCGAGTTGTTGTTTGATGCGCTACAAACTATATCTTTCAAATTAGCATTTCAATTTTTCGTGTGTGTTGTGTGCGTTACAGCCGCGAGTCAAATCGAATCGAAGTCGTCATCTGACATTTTCGACGCAAAGCCACTGACACGAAGAGGTAAACATTTAAACGTGACATTTACATACATACATGTATGTATGTATGTAAACACACACTCGTTCACAGCTACGCCGCCGTATCCGAGTTCACGGTCCGATAATGATCGATCGCTACTTTTTGGTCGAATTGTATTTCACAGCACGCGAGTTCAATGCCGATGGATAGATGCCGCGGAATTTTCAGATAAAAATCGACAGATAAAAAAAAAAAATCATCGATCAGAGAATTCGCGAATTCAGAGAACTAATCTAATAAAATAACACACGTGTAACTTTTTTACGCTTTAAACTCCGCTTTTAACCGCGTGTAACTCTTTTTTACAATTAATTACTCCGTTTCGTTCATTTTCTCATTTCCGCTAATATCTTCTTGTTAAAATTCGTTCAATTTTATTTTCGACGCTTGTAAACAAAAATGTATAATATATAAATTGCATTTTGTAGAATATTAATTCGCAATGCTTTTTTGTCGCATTGAAATCCGAAACGTGAATGCAATTGAAATTATTTTGATTCACGCCAAATTTCGCTGACGTTCATCGGTAACCTTGAATTGCGCGTGACGCGATTCGTTTAGTTGCAATAACACATCGTTGCAAGTCGCAAAACAAACGACGATTTGTACACGTAATTAGGGCACGCTTTTATTTGAAACAAAAAAAAAAAAACCAACACATGTTTTTTTGTGTAATCGCTCCGTCTCTGCCAGCGAGACATTTGTCTTTGTAAAGGGAGAGCGTTTATGAAATTTCAACATAATTAATGATTCTGTCTGACGTTTCGTCATTAGACTTAGAGGAAAACTAATGAAGCAAAAAAGCTAAAAAATTAAAAAATAAAAAGTACACAAAAAAATCACATCATGCGAAGATAGAAAACGCGATTGCTATTGTTGTTAGAATCCCAAAATGTTATCTTGATTTCGACGTTGTTGCTGAATATTATTATTTATTAATTATATTTTATTTTTATGAGCAATCGAACAGCTCGTTTGTACAATAATATTACCGGGGATTAGATCGTCGCGCCGTGCAAGAAAGAAATAAGCGCGAAACAAACAGACGGATGAAAAAACACAATTGATGTGAAAAAGCAAGTCTTAAAATGTGTTTCAAATTAACTTGCGCAACACGTGAGAGAAGCACGTCGTTCGAGTCCTCTACATATGCGAGGTGTAACAACAAAAAGCAATGCGCAAAGTAGGCGTCGCGAAGAGACCGCTCTTGCAAGTAGGTATTAAACCGTTTGGCTGCATAAGAGCAGCGCGCAATTACTTTGATTGGCGTCCAATTACCACGACGTGGCTAGTTTTGTCGTAACGAAAATAAATAATTATCGAAACGAAGCTCTTGACACACGCTGCCGATCGTTATTATCCCGTTTAACGCGCGCGATAAGACGCAACGCGCATACTCACACACACATATCGCTAAATCATCTCGGATTTGTTAATTAGCAGCGCTGTCTTTTCTGCTTAGCTTTCGAGTCACATGATAAACATTGAAAGCAGATTTCGAAGCGGAGCAACAACACGAGAGAGTCGTGTGTGCACAATATTCGTGATTGTTGTAATTGGCGAGAAAATGTGTACATTCCTCTCTGTGAGAGTCTCTAACTAAATGCTATTTCGTTCGTAACATTGTATAGAAATGCAATTATAAAGATTTCAGTATTCTTTTCAACTTGAGCCAAATGATAATTTTAGTTTCTAATCCCAACTATGTGTGTTGAAAAACTAGTTTGTTCATAACGTGATATAAGAATCAACTATAAAATTTCAATAATATTCTTCGCAACTCGAACCAAATGATAATTTTAGTTTCTATGCGCTCACATATGCGAGAGATGTCGTCGTCGTCAAAATCAGCAATTTCCTCACTTTTCAAAATTTTTTTCGAGTTATATTCGACGTATAATTTACTATCTAATCTACATTGGCGATAAGCGACGTTAATCATGTAATTTTGTTGAAATCAACGTTTAATGAGTAGTCGGAAAAAATTGTTTTCCGTCATTTTCCAAAGCTACACGCGAGCGGAATTTGCTGATTTTGCAAGGACACTTGTCGCACGTCAAAATACGCACGTACACATTTGTTGTTGCATGCTTTAAGATATAAAAAAAAACCTTTGCTCGAAAATCGAGTCTGTTAAGTTTTCTCTCCTCTACGACATTTGAAAATCCGAGTGATCATATAATTGCGATTTGAAGTCCGAGTGATTTCGAACAATAACGTAAAAGAATAATACATTGCGTGAGAGAGCACGGCTTGCGTTAAAGTGTTGACTCGCGAGAGCGAAACTTAACGGCGATTATCAACGGCGGAACTACCTTCGTGTTACGAATAGCCCGCGTACTGTTACCGCGTTAAGCATGCAACGTGAATACGGCCGCAACAGACGCGGAATATATTCCCCCATGCAACAGTGCTTGCGCATCGGACTCACTTACCTCAACGCTCGTTGTGTGGTCTTCATTTTCTCGATGTGCCAAGTGTCTCCTGCTCTCCGTATACTATATCTTCTTTCTCCTTTCTTCTCTCCGTCCGCGTTTGTCTTCTCCTCCTCGCTTCCTTGCTCTCCTCCAGCTGCAGCGAGGATTCGTCACGGCAACGCCAACGGGTCCCGCTCTCGGCCGCGTAATCAAAACAACTTAGGCGAGAAGTGCGCGCGTTACTTCTGTGTCCGGATCAACAGTACGCGACATCACGCATTTCGAACGAGAGTTCACGCGCACTTGTAGGTGAAAAAAATGGCGCGCGCGGTATCGAGTATTCGATTGAAATGGAAAACAAGATCGGAGATTTGTTTTTTCACACACACTCGACGCCAGCGACTTCTTCCAGCGCGAGATCACCGCTAAATGTCAACACGTGTGTGTGCAAACTGCGCCCTCGCTCCTTTTCTCAGCTTAAAAATCTGAAACTGTCACAAACACGGAGATTTGTAAATCGCGCGTGGGTCCCGATGTTCCGACAGAGTTACTCGCGGGAATGAATCGATCGACGCCTTCTTCGAAGATATATCGCGAAACGCAAAAGAATTAGATCAGTGGGACTCGCGGCCGAGTGAGAAACTTGGGTCGCGCGAGCGGCGAAAGGCTTTTACGCAGTGCTGTGTCTCTCTCTCTAACCTTCTTCTTTTCAATTAATTTTCGTGAATTCTTACATATTCGTACGACAGACGAGTGTCGCTTCCGCTGCTCTTTTTCTCGCACTTGTTTCAGAGTTTCTACTCTCTCGGGAAGCGCGCAACGCACCTTTTCACACTCGCTCTATTCGGCCACGAATTGACATGGCGCAGACGCGCCCTCGCACATCACTCGCGACTACATTCGTTCGGTTTGGACGCTCTGCGGAGGCGGTTAGCGAGACGCGAACGTCGCGCGCCAACATATCGCGCGCGCGCGCGCGCGCACGATACACAAGGCGGAAAACCGCTACCTGTCGCGCGTTGTGACACGTTTCACCGATAACACGTCGTCGTCTCCACTTCTCACACGTCTTCGACTCGCACCCGGAACAACGTCGCCCGTCAACTGTCGCATACGCGACAGCGACTTATTATCGATCGCGATCGATATCGATTGGATTTCGATTTTCCGTCAATTGACAATCGATACGCTCGCCATTGTTTTCTCTCACGTCAGTCTCACGCGATCGATCGCGAGCTCGCTTTGTGAAACGGAAAAAAAACGTTCGAACAACGCGATTATCTTCAGTTTTCGCGCACCTAAAATCGATTTACCATAATCGCGCACCTGACTTGGTTGAATTTCTCCCGAAGCGGTCGATGTTAAATCGTCGAGTGGTCGTTTCTCTCGCCTGTTCTCGGAGACTCGAGCAACCGAAAAATCGTCGCAGAACAGGTGCAAAAGGTTGGTTTTACGCGCCGCGCAGTCGCCTCCTCCGCTACTCCCGGCCGAAAAGAGTCTGGCGTGTGTGTGCGTTACGGACTGGTTTTCACGAGGCTCCTCTCCCGGACCGGCCAGACTACTTCGGGCGCGATGACGCGAGACAGCGAGCGCGTCCGAAGGAGAGCGCGAGCGAGACGGGACGAGATTGGCGCGCCGCGAGCGGAGGAGAGCGCGGCGGGTCCCGTTCTACGGAAAGAGGCTTATTCCACCGAGTGCAAGGAAGTACTGTTACTTAGACGGGGCCCGGCAACGGGGGACCACCGCAACCGCGTCGCGAACGCGGGAGGATTCGGGCGGAGATTTCGCGGGAACGAGAGAGCGCGCGCTTTTTTTTTTTACACGAAAGTCTTTTCCTTTGTTTATAGCGCGAAAACAAATAAAATAGTATCGACCGAGGATTCTCCCCCTCGTGAGACTTTTCCTGCTGCGACAGGTGGCGCGGATCGTTTTGTCTTGCGTGACAATAAGATACGACTTTCGAACTTGCGTCCTTTCGTTGTTTCGGTTCGGTGAAAAGCGCAAACGCGACGCGGAAAATCTTTCAATTGACCAAAAATTGCGGTTCACTCGGAGCCCGATTAATGCCGACGCGTATAATATGCATTTCGCGCGCGCGTGCGTGTGTGTGTGTGTGTTTATGCGCACACGATTCTTCCCGAGTCAACAACTTTTCTCGATCGGCCGAAGAAAGCGCCACGGAGGAAGAAAAGAGAGGAGATAATGCGGCGCCACTGCGGTCGGTAAACACACAAATCCCGCTTCGAATCTCGAGTGTTCACAACAAACGGAGGTATTTTCACGTTGTTTACGTCGTCGCACGATAGCCTAACATGCACGTGCGCGGAATTCTCGTGCGTGTCTTTCGTCGCTCTTTTGTCGTTTAAATTTTTTTCTTCGTCGAGTATAAAACAGTTTTACCTCTGACAGTTTGTCTCAGCGAACACGTGGATGCGATTCCATCGGCGACGCGTCCATCGCCACCCTCTGTATATTAAATCGCGCCGTGAGAGATCACTCACATGTCCGAATTTTATTTTTGTTCTTTCTCCAACTCTAACCGGATGTGTGTCGCGGAGCGCAAGATACAATCTGAAGCGTATACTCCGCTCAGCGGTCGCGGCTTGACTGGACGACCGACCGCCTCCGCACCGTTGCTCGTCGCGTTCACGCTCGTAGTCTGATAGCGCGGCGCCCTCGCACTCGAAATCGGACGCGTTTACACGTTTCGATGTTTGTTGTTTTTTTTTTTCTCACGGTGTCTTTCTCTCCTAACGTGACTCTCGTCGCAGCTTTTTCGGCACACTGTCTCCCCCGTGTGCTGTAAAAAGTAATTCGATTTCTGTCGTGTTTCGTCGATCAACAGTCCGACAATTGAAAGCAAATTGAATGTAAACGTATTTTCCAAGTGTGAGAAAGAAATAGTTTGGCAAAACAAACAGTGTTTACGTTATTTTACACAAAGACGAAGTAAATATTTACGCTAGTGCTCAACCGCACTCCCGACTAGCGTTGCTAGTCCCGACTAGCAGTTGATCGACACAAGTTTAAAAATGTGCAAACGTTTTATCAGCGCGACTGTTCGCGAGATATGTTCTTTACAACACATTTCGCGTACACATTGTTCTGTCGATTGGTTTTCTCCCGATCTAACTGTAAAACAAGCGTGTACTCGGTATTCGAGAAACACACACGAATGTATACATACGCACCTGCGCGGTGTTCCTCGCGTAAACAGTAAAGTAGGCTGTGTACGCCTGCCGCGTGTGTGCGCGCGCGAGAACGTGAGGTGAGCGGGTGTAACCGGTTCCACCGATTTTTTCACGAAAAGCACTCACGACGCTTTTATAAAATTGTACATACTCTTTGTCGTCGTCGTTAGACGTCACATTTTCATTCACCTCGTCACCCTACGTCGGAACACTCGATCCCAAACGAGCATACAATCGATGTTTCGTCCGAGATTTAACCGTCACGGGTTTTACATTCACGCAGTTATTTTCAGTCCAGCGATAAAATCGTAAGATCTTAGTTATCCCCCTTTGTTATTGCTTTTTTTTTTTTTTTTAAGTGTAACGCGATTCATTTTTCGAAGAATGGATGTCAACATCGCGCGCGCATCGTCGGATATTCTCGGTTTCCTGAACGCTGAGTTTCGAAATTTCAGCTCCGGCTCGACAAAAAGCAAACGCGCGAAAAGAACTTGAGACCATTGCGGAGATTCTGCTAAGAAGCGAATTTAACTAAGTACTTTTTTCACGAGGACGACGCGCGAAATCACATTTTAGTTCTACAAAGTTTTTAGTTCACATTAGTTCCACAAAGAGCATTTTTCAATGAAAATAAAACTTCAATGATTTGATTAATTACAGTATTTTTGTTTTAAACGTAGTTACACAAAAATGTTTACTCTGCTACTTTCGTGCGAAAACTCGAGATGGAAAGTAAAGTGAGGGAATATTTTACAAAAACGTGCTTGTACATAAAATCGATGCACACTCTTATTTTTCACGCAAAATGATACATAAATTACGTCGTTACAAATGCACACACATAAGATATTGTGGAAACACATTAATTTTTAAATTGCTAGACACTGAAATTAAGCGCGAGAAGTCATGTTATAAACAGTCTGAATATAAAGAAATTTCTGAAAAATATATTTTAACAGAATAATTTTATTAATTGTTTGAAAGATAAAGCGAGAATCATATAATTAACACACGTATAATTTTTACCAATTACATTACAAATATACTTTGATTTATCTGAAAACCATTTGCCGGTAATGTGGCAAAATGTTGTCTTTCAACGTGTACCGCCATCTAAAGAAGGAAACGTGAAGCATCTGTTTGCTGTATCACAGTATAACCGTACGTGGATATAAATCTGATCGAGAGTAACGTTATTTATTTTTATTTAGAAACATATAGAACAAGTGATATAAATTTACCATACGCGATTTGTTTACATATCGTAAGTGTTGAGAATTTTAGAAAAACTTACATATAAAAAATTACAAAGAGACATGGATCTGTATATTTTACCGATATCGCATCGCTTGACGTTTATTTCAAATTTCGCACGGCAGCAATCATTTGACATTTTTGCAACTGCATCTTTTGCTCCTTCAACTTAAGAAGCTGCCTTTTCAATTCCAATTCCTTCTGTTTCATAGCCAGTTTCTCTTTGTGTCGTCTTTCTTTGTTTCTCTCGGCTTGAGCAAAACTTTCTCTCACTTCTCCAATAAACTTTTCAAACAATAATGTTAAGGTTTGTTTACAATTTGACGCGTCTTTGTCCTTCGTTGCGTCGCTGCAAGACGACAATAGATCTTCGTGTTGACGAATTTTCAGCGGATGATGCGAATGATTGCTGTCCTGATCGCATCCGCGCGAGATCAACGAACACTTGGTCGATTCGTTTGATAGCTGAGAATCGGTTTGTTCAAAATACATGTTGTGTTTTTTTTTCTCGCTGTTAAAAATTTCGTCCAAGGCGCGTTTGTGTTCCCACTGACCGTAGTGTTTTATTCTGCCCGGTTTCTTTAATCGCTCGCGATAAGCGATGGTCTTGTACTTGCGCACCAGAACTCGCCATTTGTTTTCGCATTTCTGCGGACTGAAGCAAAAACCGTAATTCTGCATTTCCAACGATATCATCTCGAACATCTCTCGCAGACTTCTGATGTGCGGTGACTTTCCGACCAGCGATCGATATTTCTTGTACTGATTGATCAGACAGGTGGTGGCTTTACTGCTCCACAGATACAACCCGCCCACGTCGCTTGACGGTATTGCGTTGGTATTTTCGAAACTCGGTAAACTATTCTCCTGAACGTAGCACTGAAGAATCGGCTCCTCCTTGACTTCCATGTGATCGTCGCCAAGTTTACCGTCTGGCAAAATTGGTTATGACAATATGTGAATTAATTAACATATTTTTGTTGCGTTCGTTAGAGTTTTTTTTTCTTTTCTTTTTTCCTCATAGTACGAGTTTTAATTCAAATTGTATCGCGTAGGCGTTGCAACGTTCCAAAAGCCCCTCATTGGGTAGAGGTAGCGTTTGATTGATCAATCAGGATACAATCTCTGCTCTTTTCCGATTGGTCAATTAAATGCTACTCTGACCGAAGAATACAGTTTTGAAAACGGAATTCGGGTTCGCTTTGTGCATTTTTTTTTTTTTACATTTAATGCGATAAGGACAAACTGACGCTTAAAATCCTTTTAATCGAATATTTTTAGAGTAAATCCTATTCCTAACCTAACCTAACTTAACCTAACCTAGAAGACAAAACAGTTTCTTTACCTAATTGTTCCTTATAGGCCATGATCGACAAGAGACGTAAAGTTCGAACGTCAAACGACGATGTTGCGATCACAACGAGCAATCCAATCCTTTCGCGTACACAAGTCTGTACTGGTCTCGCGTGCGCAGCTGAAAAACCAAAGAGAACTTGGTTCGAAACCGGTTTCGATCTGGAGCAGGTTCTGTCACAAACCGACAGCGGCCATGTTCACCGCGCGTCATGTCACCGGTAGAGTCGAACAGCTGTGGGACTTATGAAATCATCGATCGTTCCAGGTTTTGAAACACATCAGGACAATACAGAGCACTTATTTTGCTATAATGTACAGAATATAATTTATTATTTTTTCGAAAACATCTTTCTCTTCTCATCTTTAAATTTAAAACAAGTTGTCTCATTGTCATAACTCTACAACAAACAAGTACGTAACGTTCAGCAAAAAATGACAACTGGTTTTTTTTGTTTTATTTTAGGCGCATCTTGGCGAGAGGACATTTTCCAGTAGTACAAGTCGAAATATTGAAGGAGCGCAAACAGATAACTTGTTTTCAGAAGAAGAAGCCTACCTACACACGTAAGACATAAATAATTACTACAAGATGAATTTGCGACTATTTATAATAATTTTATAAAATTTGAAGATAAAGTACACAGCTAAAAACAAAAAACAAAAAAAAAAAAACAAAACTTAATGCGAAGATCTTACACTTTTTCTCGCATAAAATTAGTCGTAATTCAATCGATACATTTCGTTCCGCAGGAACGCTCGCCTAGAATGCGTGCTAACGAGTTCTTATTTACAGGCGTACAAGAATCTTACCTCGAGAGACGTTCAAAAACCTCCATCCAGAAATTGCGACAACAGTCGCAAGCAAAGACGTGCAGACGCGCGTAAGATCGTATCGTTTACGATTATGACAACGTTTACATCTGTGTCTGAGATGAAACGGATGCTGGTGAGATTCTTGCGCTGGAAAAAATTTAGCCGTTAGACCATCAAAGATCGTGTCGTTTTTTTTTCGTTTTACAAAAAAACGTGATTTTTAAGTGAAAAGATTCTTCGGTCGGACAATGACACGACAGTGTTTCAATTCTTTATAGACAGTTTCTGTACTTTAGACTTTGATTAGTCAGTTGTTCCGGGATTTACATAAAGTAGTGTTTTGTCAACACGTAGTTTCTTGAGCGAAACGCAACGCGATGGGAAAAACTTGGTGCGTGTCTGTCTCTGCGTCCCGCCTTCGCGACGCAGCGTAATTTAATATCCGCACAACCTCGTAATCATATTTTTTTTTTTTTTTTATTTGCGTAATCGACGGCGGTTGCTTTTCCTTTTCGCGCGTAATCATAACAACGAGAGAATCATCGGGGATTACGCGAAAGTATATCTCGTGACGCGAGCAATCGCGAGAATCACGCGAGGAAGATGGCCCCGTAGCAATGTAACAACCGGCCGTAGATAATCGCGTTGCCATCGAAACAAACCTTTCACCGGGTCTTTCACCGATAATTATGCGTTTATTCTTTAACATCCCTCGGCCATTTGACTGAACTGAAACACGGAAATGAGGTTCAGGAAGGAAGCAACGGCGACGTTTAACGTCGATACTTCGGGGCAATTTATATCTGTTATACCAAGCAAATCGTCATGTAACCAATGAAAACGCTTAGGGCTCTTATTTCATAATAACTGACAAGTGGCAACACTCTTGTGGAAACAAGTTGCGAATTTAGAGACTCGTATTTTATTTTCATTCTCTGGAAAAGCACCCGGAAAAAAATCCTGTCTTGAATATAAATTCATTAATTAGTTACAAATAATTATAATAATTATGAGATTGAAACGATCTCTCATTTGACTGTACACATTCACACATGACCAGATATAACATTTGTCCATTGTTTTATATAAAGAACCTTGTCCCTGGATATTAAAATTGTATTTAACAATGTTTTACTTCAAACACGTTCTTGCAAATAACATAGTATTATAATTCCACAATGTGTGTGTGTAATACATGCACGTTGCTCAGGTTTGGTCAATAAGATGTAATATGATAAGTTAGCGATTTTGATTGGGTTGACAAATCGGCGCGTATGTACATTTGACAACAGTAGAAAAGTGAAAAAAGTGGCCGAACACAACGTTGCTTTGTTACGCGATCGTGGAAAGGCATCAATTCTCCGATACACAAAGAGACTGCTATACGCGTTGATTTACTTTCCCCTTGAGAATATCGAATTCCATTCCAAGTGTGCGAGCCACGCCATTTCTCCGTGAAATTTATAGACGGTTGCCGTGCCGTTTTGTTGCAAGAAAGTAACGCATCGTATGTTTCAGCACGTGCGTGTGTGTTGTATTGCAGATAAACCTCCTCGTCGCGTCGTGATTGCGAGCGCTCCGCAACAGAGCGCAGGAAGCGGATCATTTTGCGAGTCGTCTAGGGCTGAGCGCGATCTAAATTACGGAAGGGAACGGCGGAACGCACCTACGCGCGATCAACGCAAAACGTAGAAGTGTACGTACACGCTTAACATATTTCTTGTATATAAATGCGTATATGTTAAATATAAAAAATATAAAACTATAAAATAAATATGTGTGTGTATAATACATGTAAAAAATAAAATAAAATTTAATAGAATCTTAATATTTTGAAACTCGATTTGCTGCTGTGTGTGTAACACACGCGCACTGTTATTTGTTTACTTAAAATATTTTCGATCGATTTAATCATATTCATGTAAATACATATATGCGAAAACAAGGATACCTGAATAAACGAATCCTGCGCGCTCATCTGCGCTTGTGTCTAACACGCGCGCACACGCAAGTAACAGCGAGTGTATACACGCGCAACCCTTAAAATCGCGAAGTGTCCGTCGCGGCGGCGACGTTTCGATTTTTTGTTCTTGCGTCTCCTCCGTGCGCTCCTCGACGCGAGCGCCCCCGCCGCACGTCGTCGGAGTGACATTATACCGAGGAGTAGCAAAAGCCAGTGAAAACGCGCGACGCGAGAAGGACGGAGAAAAAGAACGAGCGAGCGAGTGTGGCGGGAGGATTCGGGCGGGAAGGTGAGAGGGGTTGTTGCGACGGAGAGAGAGAGAGAGGTGATCAAACGCTGACGACAACGGCGGCGGGATTGACGGGAGCGAAGGCGGCCTTTCGTTCGCGAGGGGGTTTTGTGAACGCGCGGCGCAAACAGGCCGGATACTTTCGATTTCGTCGAGTGGGCCGGCTCTCCAGTGGAGCCGTCGGTGGCCGCGCTCCAGGAGGCGACCATGCCAGTCATCTTCGCGCGATAGAGCGCGTGTTTATCGCGCTCGGACATGCGAGTTTAACGCACCCGTACGTACACATACCGTCCGTTCCGCGTCGAGATAGTCGTGTTCGTGCGACGACGACGACGACGACGAGGCTTTTCGATTTACTTCGCGACAGGTGGAGACGGCACGACGAGAGGGAAAGAGAGAGAGAGAGAGAGAAAACCGCAGGACGAATCGCAGGAAGAGAACCGATCGATTCGCGCGACGAGAGTCCTTCCACGGCAGCGAAGTGCAAGTGTGAAAAAGAACATGTGTTAGCTGGAGAGAAGCGCAACGAGACGAAACGGTGTTTCCTGCCGTCGCTCTTTACCTCCCCGAGGAAAGTGTGTTGAACCGTATGTTCGACGTGTCAACCGTCATCGATTTTCCGACGACAACGATTGTGTTGTGTGCACGTCGCCTACGTCGCCGGTAGGGAATCCGCGTTGCGTACGTAAACATGAAGATGAACGCGGCGGAAAGGAGCGCGTGAGAGGGCGACGTACGTGCCGACGTACTTCTTACGCACGTCGTTATCGTTCCGCAAGGAAGTCGCGATAACGAGAGAGAAAGCGAGAGAGCGCGCCGACGACGCGCGTCCAACATGGCGTCCACCGCCGGCAGCAACGCCGGCAACGAGGCAACGACGAGCAGCAGCAGCAGCAGCAGCAGCAGCAGCAACGTTCCGCAATGGAAACGCGATCTAATACAACGTCGTCGTCAGCAGAGCAAGGTACTCGCGAACAACGGCGCGAGCGTTAAGCTGTGCAGCGCGGTGATCGGCACGTCGTCGATGACGTTGGCGGGCACGACGACGTCCGACGGCGGCGTCGTCGCCGAGCAGAGCGCAACGGTTCTTCAGGAACATTGCCCGGCGATCGCCGGCGCGTTGCTTCGCACGGCACGCTTCGCAAGCGAGGACACTCTCGCGACCTGCAGTGGTGGTGGCAACGCGTCGATCTCCCTCTCGTCCCAACCGTCGAGAAGGCCGCCGATCAGTAGCGCCACCATCGCCGCCGCCGTCGGAGCAACGACTGCCGACTTCGCGTCACCAGTCGCGTACAACATGCGTCTCGAGGCGGAATTGTCGCTCTGCTCAGACGCGGAGGATGTTGTGAACAGCGCGCCGGCCAAGTTCCCGGACACGACGGAGCGAAAATCGTTGGACTATCACACCGACGAGAACGAGGACGCAGCGTCGAGAACGTCGGACGGCGGCAAACTGTCGAGAACGAGAATGAGTGAGACTAACGAGAACGAGATTCGCGCCGTTGTAACCGGACGTGGAATGGATTTGTTCGGCGGTCAGAAGATCAATCCGTCCAAGGAACGTGTCGCTCTGCCGAGTCGCGCGTCCAACGAAGACGCGATGGAGAGCGACAGTTCCGAGGAGCTGCAGTACGGTCCGGGGATTGTAAACAAGCTCAAGAGTAAGTACCTTAACCTCACTCTGCGCGAGACGAATAAGAGTCGCGTGTCGGTGCAGCGGTTTCGACGTGCGGCCAGTCTCGAGGATCTGCTGGACCGCGACGACGAGGAAGCGCCCGGTCACGAGAAGAATGTCACCGGCAGGAAGTATTCGAAACGGAGCGGCGGCGGCGTCGCGAACGCCGCCAAGACCGACAGGTATCGGAACGCCTCCCGGGGCAACGACTCGATGAAACGGGCGCGTAGCGTGGAAACCTTGATGAGGTACAACAGCGTGACGACCGACGAGGCGGCAGCGCGTCAAGTTCCGGTCTCTCGACCGGCGACGAACGGTGTGCGCCAAGAGCCAGTTAACGATCACATCATCCTCGTAGACCGCACATCCGTGAAGATCGAGAGTCGGTTGGGTGAGATCGATCGGCCGAAGCCCGTAAACAAACCCAAGAGAATCAAACCGGTGCTGGCGGAAACGGAACGACCGCCGCAGGATCTAGTCAAGACCACGATGAGAATTTTCGAGGTCTCAGCGAGGAGACTGAAGCCGAAAGGCGAGGTCGCCGCGAAGGTCGCCACTTTCAAGACCATCAACGACACGCTCAAAGCGCAGAAGAAGCTGGTGCCAAAACCGCCGGTGCAGCCGAAGCCTTTCGTGAATGGCGGTGCTCGCGCCGGAATCGCTGCTTCCCCGAAGAAGATCGTACTGCCGCAGAAACCGACCGCGGAGCTGATCGAGACGCAAGATGGCAAAGAAGAGTATCACATAGACGGCGTAATCACAGAACCGATCGTCCAATCCGTGTCCTCGGTGGTGAGCAGGTTTCAGCAAATCGAAAAGTCGCACTCGCCCTCGCCGTCGCCGGAACCCGCCGTATACAAGCTCAGATTTTCACCGGCGAACAGTCCGGAACCGCAGAGTTGCAAGTCCAAGTCCGCCGCTCTGGAGATCAGCGTAAAATCGCCACCGGTCACACCGGTGCTCTCGCCGAGAATTCTGTCACCCAGATTGCAATCGCCGCCGTCGCCGGTGAAAGACGCAATCAGACAAGGCTCCCAGAGTCCTTCCTCTCCCGTCAAGGACCCGATTCGGATTCAGATTCCAAATTCCCTTCACAAACCGCCACTGCCGAGTCCCCCGGTCAAGGATTCCTCGAAGACGGAGCTTGAGTCGATCAAAGTTCGTTTGTTGATCGAGAAGGACTCGCCGAGAACGAATGTAGAGCACACCTGGCAACCGGTACGAGTTCCGGAATCATTCGAAGAGCGAAAAGACGAGGATGCGAGCCGCGTCGCGGTCGCCAACGAAGAGGACAGCGCCGAAAAGGAAACCGCAGAAGCGAAAACCATATCCAAGACCGCTCTGGATAATATCAGCAAGGCCGGCATAACGATGCAGTTCAACTTTGGCGATCAGCCGACGAGCGACAAGAGTTACTTGCCGGGTGCGAAGCACAACGGACAACAAAACTCGGCGGAGGACGATCCTGGCGACAAGATCGAGTCCGGCGCGTCGGATGTTCGCGTGACGAGCTCCGAGGCGACGTGCAGATTGCAGGAAAGACTGGAACCCGAAAAAGAGACGAAACTCGAGAGCGGCAAGGAGGATGCCGATCAGAAGCTGATCGTACCGGAGACGAAACCTATCGGCGCTATTTGTAGTCTGAGTTTAATCAAACCCGCAACGACGCATTCGCAACAGAGCAACAACGAGACGAAAACGATAAGATCTCAGCAGAAGAACGAGTTCTCGCCGCCGCAGAAACAGATCGGCATCATACGCCCGCTCGTGTCCACGAAGACGCAACATCCGCAGCAGAATCTGAGCAATCGCGAGCTCGAGAAGAACCTGATCAATCGGGTGAAGAGCATCGAGCAGCCGACCAAGGTGGTGGTGAGTCTGAAGAGTGCGGACGAGATACAACCGGCGAAAAAGACGAGCGCGGGCAGCGGTCTCTGGGACACGAAGCCATGGAATCAGCAGAACAACACGATGGTGTTCAACTTCAGTAATCGGAAGGACGTGCCGGATTACATAGAAAACGACGGTCTTATCATCAGAAGAAAGCGGGAGAAGCCAAAGGTAACAGTATACCCTTCATTTGCAGGTTTTACTTGAGGCGATTGTTGGTTTGGTTGTTTTTCTTCAAGTCGATTTCACGTGAAAAATTTTGATCGTTGCGCCACAACAAGGAGATGCGCAACGATCGATACAGTTCAATAAGAACCGGCGCAACTTTCTTTTCGCGCGTATAGTCAAACTGTTTTCACTCTCTTTTACTACGTGTCGTCGGAACAGAAGCGTTGTCGTTCGAGGTGATCACAAAGGTGACACCGCGTCGAGAATTTCAATTACGTCTAATTGACGTATTCCGAACACGTTTCGGTACTCGTGTACACAGAAATGTCTCAGATGTCTCGCGCATTTGCCTCCGTCGAATTTCCTGTGTTTCAATTACATTGTTCTCTAACACAAACTCGGTTACTTGGGTAGCTGTTTGATTACAACCTCCGACAATTGATAAAAGACGCGAGTCGAGTTGTGGTTTTTTTTTTTTTTTTTTTTTTTTTTAACGCGTAGATAAGATATGCTAGATATACAATCGGCGAATATCCAATGAATCTTAAAAAAAAAAAAAAAAAAAAAAAAACAAAGCTCGTACGAAGATCAAAGTTACAAAGATATTTATAAACGCGCACGGAGTGTTGGATAAATTGTTCGAGGTTAATATTTCCAGAAGATTTTTATCAGATTACATTGCGAAATTAATCTTTTAATTTCGCACGCGAAACGCCATTCGCGGAAAACAATGAGCATATTTTGTGATGCGCAACAGCGTGTGAGTAAGAGATTAGATCGGCCGATCAGATATATATATCAATCGGCGTTGTATTTACGTGCGTGTTTCTTTTTTCGAATATAAAAGTTGTTTAACGCGTTATATTATTATTATTTACGCGAATGGCACAACAAAGTAAAACGCGCGCGTTCGAATCCACGCGCGCGGCACTTTCTAAAACCGCCTTGCACAAACGCGGATACAACTGCACATACAACATCGCTCGTTTCCAAGCTTCTCGCGCTTATAAAACGCATCATCGCGTCCTCGTCGGCAAAGTGAAACCGAAGGTTTCGCGTTTTCGAACGTTTGAGCGGAAAACGAGAGAAATTAGGCACACACGATCGATTCGTTCGGGAAAGATGTTACTTTCTCGTATTAGATAATCCGGAAGTGGAAATCGACACGCGACTGTTAAAAGCGGCGACTATTCTGGAGCGATGATTAAAGAACCAGAACGGTATTGTTAATCCGCTGTTTTTCTAATGCATCGAGGAACGAGAATGTTGTTGTTGCATATGTAATTTCGAAACGAATATCGAAGATTAGACTTTCGTTGCGAGATCGATTTCTCACGATTTTAACTTTCTTGTAGAGAAAGAAGAGATGAAAGATAAAAACATTTCGTCGATATAACTTCTCGATAAAGCCTCGCGATATCGTCTGACACTTGTTGATTGCTCTTTGTTCGGTGTTTTTAATTAAAACTGAGTAAACACGGTGTAAAAACATTTTATCGTATTAATCGGTATTTTATTTATTAAATCACATTTGTCTTCTTTTCTTGAATAATATTCTAATACGTGGATGCGCAGCGCGATATGTATGCGAACAAAGGAATACGCACGCAGAAAGAAAGACGCTTCTAATATGCGCGAATGTTTCCTACGAACTGCGTGCGCAATTTTCATAATTTTTTTCTCTTGAAAATTGCGTCTGCTCCATCTAATCGACCTAACGGTGCATTCACGAATGCTGAACAAAAAAAGAAAAGAATATAACAATTTTATGCGTACGCGACCGAAAGAAAAAAAGAATCGCCGCTTAGCTTAACGAACTAGAAACGGGAACGCAAAATGGTATCAGCTTGTGCGAAAGTTCGTCAAGAATCACATGGAAATGTTTTCGCTGTATATTTAAAAATAAATATACAAAATTTTATACAAATTGAACATATAAAAATGATAAAAAATCTTCTTGAACACTAAATACTTACATCTTCATCGATGAAACTTTCTATCTGTCGTTTCAGTTAGTGCAAATATTTCAATTATCATTAAACAAATTTGCTTGCACAAAACATTAAGAGACGAGACACGAAATTTATCTCGCGAGCGATTCCGGGGGAAACGATGCAACAATCTGACATTTTAGCGCTTTGTCGTTAATTGCAACCACAGAGTCGAATCGGAGTTCTTAAGCTGGTGGCAAAAAAGCGCGTGAAAATACATCGGCGTAGAATCCAATCTTTTTGCGACGAGTCAACCCGATTCGCGACGCGTCGTCGAGAATGCACGCGCTGGTCATGGATATCGCAAATCGTGTCATTACGTGTACATGCACGCGCACGCTATATACAGCGCCTGTCTGCGTATGTGCAACGTTAGCATTGCACTTTCGGAACGTCAGCCTCAGCGATAATTAAATACAGATTAAAGCGGAGGCGCGAACGCGCCGCGTAGATCACCCGCGCGATAACGCGGCATCGCGCGCGCACAGAGAAATATGCATCGCGTATATCAAACGATGGGGTTTATTTTGAGATGCGCTTTTTTATCGTAGAAAAAAAGAAAAAAAAACATCGAAAGAGTGAGCGATACAAGAAAAAAAAACACGTTGACATCTCGACGAATACTGTCTCTCTTGGGGTTGTTTGAAATAAAAAAACATTATAACAAAACAAGGAGAAGTCGGTGTCGTTTATGTCAATCTGCGCATCGATTGAACAATCATTTTCGTAAAAACGCCTGGATCATTTACGCTCGTTTACCTTTAGAAGATTATATCACATCCAGTCGCGGCGCTCAGCGACTAATTAACCTTCGCGACCTTATATAAATTGCGCAATCTCGAGTATTACGTTCACGTAAATTATGGTACTGCGTCTTTCTCACGTGGAAATAGCACGAGTTTGGAAAAAAAACGCCACCTGGCGGATAATCAACGATTCTTCATTTTTTTCAATAAAAAGTTCCTGTTTTATTTTGTGCGGTAAAAATTTATTGATATTTTAGTTTTTTTTTTTTCTATTTTGCGATTACGTAATATAGAATAGAACCGAGTGAGAACAGTTTTTGGTGCGCGAACAGATCTAATTAGCCAATCGTCATTGCAAGGCTGCATTACACGGCGCAGACACACGTTGTGTCCGCTTGTGTATGCGCGCGTATACACACGCACACCGAATGGCATGCATAAATTATTAACTGGGACATTCGGTGGAATTTAAACAAAGCGACGACACCGATCGGCGCGAACACACGGACGTCAGCTGACTGTCATCCGGCCCGAACGTTAGTGCAACGTCCTGTTTCGCTCGAAACCGCCGCGTGATAACGCCACATCCTCATTCCGTTCGCGTCCTTTTGTCAACTCTTTCTTTCCTTCTCATACACACACACACACACATACGCGTGTTATTTCTTATCGGAAGATTTTCTTTTTTTATAAATAAATCGGGAAGCGATATCGTCGCGTGTTTTTCTATCGCGTCCAACGAGTAGAAATAAGAAAACTGTCTAACGTGATCATAATGAAACGCGCACAGGTCTTCTCAACATCTTTTATTACGTTCTTGAAATTTCTTTTAGTGGAAGTGTCACCATACGCTGTCGAATAATAATTACTGTTTTGTTGTATAATAATTTTTTTTTTTTTCTACACACAGTATCAAAAGTTACCGCACGAGCGAAATATTTTTTGTTTGTTTTTTTTCACGTAAAATTAATCTCGCAATTATTTGAGATATCTTTGTGTATTTATCGGGAGCGAAAGCTTTTTGTCGGGAAACCGATCAACTCTTGAATCAGCTTCTACGATCATCTTGCGATCATTTTTCGAGGTACGTGCTATTGTTTTGCTTTTTTACGAAAAGAAAGAACGTAAGTTACGCGAAACGTCACCTACATAGTGACGCAAAGAGCCACAATTTGCTGTACCTTGCTATCGTAAGCTTTATCTTACACGTGCGCGCGCGCACACACACACACATACACACACACACACACACACACAGAGATAAGTGATAGATCGCATTCTCCCTCTCCCTCGTCTGTGAGTCATGAGTTATCGATTGAAAATTAAAAACCCGCCATGAAACATCGCCGATAGACGTTGTAACAAATACGGCGCTTCGTATTTTGCACATTGCACAAATGCAGTTTTTCTAACGACAAATTTGCGCGCACATCACTTTTAGCAATGACAATTCTGCCGCGCGCTACGATACCGAGTCCTTCCTCGGAGAGAGGATGTCCTTGACATCCTCTTATTTAGTAATTATTACGGGATTTCGCAATTCAATCATTCTCGACATGTGACGACTTTGATTCAAAACGTAATTAACGGCTTGAACTGTGTGTGAAAAATGAAATTAAACGTTAGAACGCGCGGTTGATGAATTTTCGATGAGACTGAAGCAAAAAAAACGAATAAAACGTAGTTAGAAATTGGTTTCGATTGATTTTAACCGCGTTCAACTGTATTTAATACGTTTCGAGAAATCTGACATCGATAGGTAGAGATCGTTTGAACTAGAAAAGAGCGAGAGAAACTCTCTTCTCTCTGTTTCTCCCTCTCTCTCCTTCTCTCTCTCGCAGATCAGTAACATTCCACGACATAATATGCGGATCTCGTCTCGTATATGGCTGTCCCGGAGCAGCAATTGGGACACCTAGTAGAGGAGCATAAAATCCGTTAGCATCTTTCTTGCTTGTCGGCTTGGCCTTCTAAGGAATATTACCCGCTTGGACGAATGTTTTGCAATCCGCGCGTGGCGTGCGCGATACATCGACAACGCGGATTTGCTCTTATAATCGTCAAAAAAAAAAAAATCCGTATATACGTATTGTGTTCAGGAGATATAAAAAGAAACAGCTCGCTCAACGATTATTCGCAATCGTGTAAAGTTTTTATTACGACGGCAGTAACAAAAGAGAAGCAAGCTCGGACGGAAAACTTTGACCGGTTTGACTAAGCGAATTTAGGATGATTCATGTAAATTGATCTGGTCGCTGACGGCGACATACACGCGTTAATAAAGTTCACGAGCCGTCGACAAGTGATTCCGGTGACTGTGTATGTAAATATAGAACGTGATCGTTGGAGTTTAAAATACTCTCTTCACGATTGCAACTCCGATCGTAAAATCTATTGTTCTTAAAAGATAAATTATTTGTTTTCCTACAATATATTAAAAAACAATAACAGACAACTTTTTTAAAAACGTGAAATGCAAGCGTGAGAAATCTATGTGTGTTAACATTGTTGCTCGTGAATTTTGATTTGATTATGTAAATTAGATTTTGTCTCTCGAAAATTCAATGGCAAACATGTTGAGTTATTTAAACTATGACCGACCACGTACGCGTGTGTGGGACTAAATCAGAGGTCGAGAGAGGAAATGAGCTCGTTGAACGTTAGGGTGAGCAGTAAAATCGAAAGGAAGTACGCACATGAGAACGATTATACCGTGCAGCAAGTTTCTAATAATTTTCAATTAGACACGCTGAATCCTCTCGATCTCTGATGGCATCACTCTTTCAAAATTTACAACAGATGATCCAACTTCTGAGCGTAACGTTCGTGGAGAATTAGTTTTTATTTCGGCAGGACGAATCGGAGATAATTATGTTAAAACTCGTGAGAGCCTCAAAATTCAAATTACGTCGAAACTGGGAAAAAAATTTTTTTTAATTTCAGATTCGATATGTGAAAAAGATTGGCGAAAACGTTGTAACGCGACATGAAATTACAAGAGTTCTGCGGAACTCGAGAGAAACTGTGAACTCTTTCCGTGTATCTTTTTCTTCCCCCCTCCTCCAATTCTTATAACTCATCGTTTTTATGCGTTAAAAATAATGTTTTTATCACGCGCAAACATATGTTGAACTTGAAATCTCAAGAAGGTTCGTTTCTGCTCGCTGCAAATGTAACACGCGTATGAGGCGTGCTTCTGCGAGAAGTGCGTGACCGTCAGCGGCGACAGTCGATGGTCTCTCCACCGGGGTTCAAGGTCCAGCTGCGGGAGTGACTGCGGCTGGAATAATGGAAAGAGGGAGTCCTGGGAGTTTCTCATGGAGTCAGGGACCCGTCCAGGTTCATTGCCGTAAACTTCCCTCTTTTCTGCATTCTTCTTCTGCGTCCCTTTAAACCACTTTACTGATTATATTCGGTCAGTTTTTTTGTTGTTGTTCTCTCGGGAACACCTAGTGTGTTCTGGTGACATCGGCACAGCTGTGGTACAATAAGCGTCCTTACGCTTAGTTTATTGACGTGTACGTGACATTGAACGCGCAACTTCTTTATAAAAGTCATTCACGTTCGAGCTTTTTTTTTTTGTTCCGCGACACAACGTCACGCACGCGTGAGCACAAACACACAACGAACGCACACGTAAACGCGTTCGGCTCTATTTCTGTGCGCGCACACATACACATATAGTTCAATAAAAAGCGGATAATTGAATTTATGAAGACGATAACATTATCCCATCAAGAACTGTAATTATCACCGCGCGAGCGACAGCTTACCTCAGTTACGTCGCATTAGCATTATCTCCGAGTGTTGTGTTTGTCAGATTTAATCCCCGCCCATTTGTCTGAACGTAATACGAGATTACACGCTGAGTGTCGGGTGCGACAGTTTTTTTCTCACGATACTTTATTCCTGTGTGTGCATTTACCTGCGTAATGAAGCCGACGAATTAATCCGCACAGATCTTCCCCGAGTGTGCGTCGCGTTTTACATTTTTCTCGCGATCATCATTTTTTGTGCAATCAATCTCACAGATTACTTCTCACGTCTCTGTCTTGCCTATCTAGTATATCATTGAGTATGTAACGATGTGATATATGTCTTGTAACATACGCATGTTGCGTATACGTATCAATTAATTGTATAACTTTGCACAATTGTTTTGTTGACGCAAAATCTACATTTTTCCGTTTTCCTCGTTGGAGAAAGTGGATTGGAGAAGCGATTGTGTTGTTTCGTCCGTAAATATCGCGCAAAGCCGCGCTTGTGCAAATAACACATTTTGCTCGGCGCGTGTGTATCAATATCTCTAAGTAAGAAAATAATAGACCGCTGAAACGGAATCGCATATTTGTTTGCTTCTCTCGTTTCACCGCACAGATCTCGCCATCGGTACGCCACGTTTTATATTTAAATACAGATATTATGTTGCTCTCTCGGCCTCGATCGTTGCTCGTCCGTAATGCGGCTGCGTCTTATGATCCGTGACCGCATTTTTCTCTGGATTAACGAACGTTCAACCCAAATCGTCATGCGACTCGAGAAAGAGGAGGAGGTAGCGAGGCCAATTACCACCGAAAAAAATCACTTTCGAAAATTGCTGAACGACCATCTCCCCTCGCGGCAACCGGCCGGAAGTAGACCGGAAATCGGTCGCGCCTTTGCAAGTCCACTCGATTTCACACGCGCGCATCTTTGCTGCGCGTAAAAATAATCTGGAATTTACTTTTTTTTTTTTTAATTATTGGTCATTTTTCTACACAAAAATTATTAATTACTTGAATTTTCTCACGTGTGCGGCTTTCGTGTAAAAACTAAAAAGAATTGTTTAACTGTTGTTGTATTTTATTTATATAAATATGATATCTCTTGAAACAAGAAAATAGAACGCGTGCTCACAGACGATAGATGCCGGATAATTGCGATAAAGCATGTTTTTTTTCTTTGGCACATCCTCTTGTTTTGCACGTTGTAAAGGCGCTCACTTCGAGACCGGAGACGTCCGGAACCTTCCCTCGAAGGGCAATTCTACGTTTGAGCCGTGCGTTTATCCATGTAGGCCTTGCATCGTTCACGTTTTTTCGTTTCTCTCTTTTCTCCTCGACTCGACAGGATGTCCCATTCACGAGAGTCTTGAAAGACGCTAACCGTAATGACCGACTAACGTCTCGCGTGTACGCAACCAGTAGTCACGGCAGGTTTGAAAGCACCTTCAAGTCGTTCGAGAAACATCTCCATTGTTACCAAAACGAGAAAAATAATAACGTCGCGGAATAGCGAAGATCGCTTTGGGATAATTTGCAATTGTACACGGAGAGAAAAACACGTCAGTGTAATGTGAGAAAAAGAGAGAGAGGGAGAGAGACATGAAGGAAACGCGCCGCGCGCGAAATTCGCAGGCTGTAATTCGATTGCTGCTCGATTGAACGTGAAATGAAAATATTTTTTTTTTTTACAGAATTTCTTCGAGAATTTTTTTCATACACGTGTGACAACGCGTTTTGCTCTCTCTCTCTCTCTCTCTCTCTCTCTCTCTCTCTCTCTCTCTCGACTTATAAAACAAGTTCTCAACAGGTTCTTCTCGGTGGAAAAGATAGGAGATATGTGTTCTCTTCCTTATATACATTCTACAAATGTTTGTTACATTCCACGTACACAGTTTCATTGGTGCTTGTTGCAGACGGTTGGCGACGGCGGTATTATAGTGCTCGATGCTACTTTGGACGCGTCTACGACCGACGATGCCGAGTGGGAGATCTCCGGGGGTCCGCCGTCACCCTGCGATGTGTCGTTTCTCAACGACAATGTCCTCATCAACGGACGCAGCAACCTCTCGAGGACGCCACGAAATCACAAGGTGAGTGAACTCTCTCGCTGTGAGATTGCAGTTCTAGGTGACGACGCTTCGTTCGACTAAGTCTCGCGGTAGAGAAAGATTGTGCGTTGCACAATTTCAAACGCTGGCTGGTTACTCGCTGCAATTTATCTGCACAATTTTGTACTTTACGATCAGTTTTTTTTTTTCACCGGAGGAGCGTTTTGAAATATTGAGGAAAAAAACCAACTGGTGCAGAGCATAAACTTGTATTTTAATATTGTAGTAAGAAAAAAACTATACGCGTTTTGCCGTGAACAATTGCGCGAAGTCCGCTTTGAACTCATCGATACGACAAATCTTATCAAATGTCCTTATTCTGTTGATAACAACACGCGTTACAAGTATCTAATCTAATCACCTGCTATTACATTCACGAATTGCAGCCCGGCTACTTTAAGTCGAAAAATAGAAGATTTCAAGATTCGTTCGCGCAACATGAGAAAACCTGTCGTGCGCACCCATGTGTGTATTTCCATTTCGTGAGAGATCGGACGCGCAATGTGTCAGTCTCCCACGTGGCTCGAGGAAATGTTATTTTTTTTTCTCGAAAAGAAAAGGTTTTCACACTTTGGTCCGCGCCTCCGTCACGTAATATTTTAAGTGACGAACCGATTTATGTCGCCGAAGAAATGTTCTTCGTCTGCAAATCGCACGAAGGAAGAATAAAACGTTACAGAAAAGCGTCACACTTTTTATTGACACTATTTCCTTCATATAGTTTGCAGATTTTATTTAAAATAATAAAATACAATAAAAACTACATATGTACGTGCATTTTATGCGCGCACTCTCTTTCTTGACACCATTTCGCCGGATTCTGAATTCCCAGGATTGTTTTGTTTTCGAAATAATTCTCTTACTATACTTACACGCTTTTAATTAGTCATCACATTCGCTTCGCAATTAGACGTTTCGCAGTTCTGATATTATTTAACGAGAATTTGCGGTAAAAGGAAGAACTTGAAACTTTTACGCGTTATTAAAATTCTCGATATGTGTCCGTATAACGCAAAAATCCAGAGAAGAGGGGGAGATAGGAGGATACTTTATCAGCGTTGGTATCGACAAACTGACTGCGTGGCAGCAAGGCATCGTATTGAAAAATCTTTTCGAACACGACGCACTTTGATGTAATCTATTATTGATAGAACAGCCAACAGATAAGCGAACAAAGCGTCATTTATAAAAGAGATGTAAGATACGTAATGAGAAAAGTGGCTGAATCGCGATACACACACACACACAAGTTGCATTATGTAACGTGTACACCGATCGCGCAGTACACCGATAACTTATCACGAAATTTTTTATGCAATTGTAGAAATAATTGATTGATCGTGACACCCGGTCATGTTTAAGAGCTTCTGTGTATTTTGAAGAAGAGCAACATTGTGTCACACAGCAAATTTGTCAAAATGTCTCGATAACTTCGTGGAACAGAACAAACACTTCAAAGTGTTTTCAAAATAATTTCGTACTGTATCGCAGAGAGTTTCCGATCGTTCCCATTAAAATAACGTACGTAAATGATTTTCGTCGAATTGTCAGTCGTTTCGCTTCGCTCGCGATTTTCTCACGCGCTTGGACGTCGCGATGCGAAAGGCGTTCTGTTACCAACACCGATAAAATACCAATTTATAAGTAAAAGTATCGTATTCGCGAACCGGTGAATGATTTCCGAGCGCTTCGTCCGCCAAGTTAAATCTACCGTGGCACTATGGGAATAACGTCGAGTGAACAACAATAGCTTTGAAGGCTTCGATACGACAGAACGCTATACCGCAAACGTGTATATATATATATTCTCAGAATCTGTGCGCCACTTGCATTTGACATCGAGATACCGAGCAGTTTTTTTTTTTTTTTTGTAAAAATATCGTTTAGATACTGTTGTCCAATGGATTCAGTAGCTCGAGGTCTAAAGTAAATCGGCTGAGAGAATCTCTTTCCTAGATGCGATAAGCTCCGGAACGCGTTTTGTTTTACAGCTCGTCTCGCGTTCTTACTCTCTCCGTCGCTATTCCGTCTCAGAAAAGCTGATATTTCCTGGATCGCGTGTTTCTTCGGATTTATTTCAGTGTTCGTGTACCGTGTCGAATTGATGGAAACGCGGGATGGCCGATCGCGCATTATATTCGCGACGACGGAATTCCTTTCGGTGAGTTATCGCGGATAATAAACCTCCTCCTGCGATCGATCGCACAGAAAAACACGGCGGTCGTTGCTCCTGGATCAATGATCCGGGAGCCGAGAATTCAGTTGTCTCTCGCGAATCGATCTCGATGAAATCGCGAGAAAAGTTGCGAAAACGTATGAGAAAACGCGAATCGCACACGGATAGATGATTTCTCTTCTCTTTCCGTCGCGCGTCTACTCGTGCGAGATAATGCGGTGCCGCGACGATATTCGCTTTATATTACAGTGTGCGGTCGCGTACACAGTTTCACTTTGCCAACAATCGGTTTGACGACTAACACACACACACACCTCGCTGCGTGTGTCTCCCGCACGCGAATCGAGCAATAAACCTTTCCTCCGCGCGCTGGAAAATCAGGACAAAGAGAGCGTTTCGTCTCGAAAGCCCTACGAGAGAGAGAGAGAGAGAGACGGTTTGAACGAGATAGCGGAGGCTTATCGAGAGGAAACGAACGAACACGTTCCTCGTGAGAAACTTTTTCCACATGTATAATAGAATAGAAGGACTCACTCGGTGTGAGATACCGAGTCCTGAATTTTATGCAAAATGTCTCTTACGCAAGAGGGCAGAGCGTTAATGCACGATCCGGAGATTGCGACTTCTCTCACGCTACCGTGACCGTAAAGCGGCCTTCGTTTATTATCCACGTACCTGAGATTTTCTCTGCAAAATTCTCTGTCAGGTTGGATTTAATGTGTTTCCTGTGTAAACACGCGGGTGTGTGTAAATAATACGCGAAAAATGTCAAATCAAAGTCTGCCGATCCCATTACGAAGTTGCGCGTAATACAACCTTGTATTTAAGACGGTCTTAAGTTCATCCTAAGATGCTGTACGTTTTAGCTAGTTCATCCGAAGATGAACTTAATCCTTTGCCATTCAAATTTTTTTCTCATTCCCAATAGTCTGATCAAATTAATTTTATTAATGTCGACGTTGGACTGCAAAGGGTTAAGGACAATATTTAAATATAAGACCGCGAATATCGTATCTAACAGATACACACGTAGGCACATGCACGTTTAGAAGAGGACGAGAAGTCATGAAGGTAATAAGAGGATAGCAACGCGTAATTTGCGAACATTGTCCGCGACAGCGTAAAGACGGCTCACGCAACCAAGCGCGCCTGTATCCGCTCACGGTTAATTGCGCGGGCAGCATGCGCGTTATATCACATATTACGCGCGCGCTATTTATAATAGAGCGCATTTGTGCACGCACGTGCGATGTACTTGGTCTTTGATTAATTGCACAATATAGCAATAGTCTTTAAACGGCGCGAGAAGATTAGATTTGCGAATCAGCCAAATCGAGTCAACATTACGTTTACAGAAGCCCTATACGCCCGCTTCTTTATTATTTCAACTCGCAGACTGAGTCAGTGAAATTTGAGCAGAGAGACCCGTTGTATTTACAAATTGATCACAATCAGTGTAAACTGTTTCTGAAACACCGTCGGTCTAGTTTTGCGTCCTTGAGGCCAACTTGCGTCGCACGAACAATTGTTTTATCGACACGTTCTCTCCGGAACGTGTTGATTACGCCGCGCGAGGAGGAAGCTGTAATTCAATCGCATTACGTGGCTCGGTTATATTGATTTAACATACATTTCTGGCGGTGTGTGTGTCGCGCGCAAAAACAAAAGAATTAAAAATCTCTCGCTCTCGAAGACGCGCGTCGGCTAGAGGTCGGCGCTCGTGCAAATAAAGCGATTCGTCGAGCACACGCGTGGAATATTATGCGTAATCTCTACCGCAGCTCCACACGTAGCCAATAACGGTGTCTATTGTAATTCGCCTTGTTTGTGGCTATGAACATTCTAATCGCTTCTCCCGGACGAGCATTTTAAATTGGCGACGATTAACATTGCGCCGCGCGAGATTTAATCGAGTCGGACGTGAGGTACGAGACGCACCGGGTGTTGTTTCGCGTTTTAATTGCAAAACCGAGGCGCGCAAGGAGTAATACGCAAGTTTTACTAGGACATAACGGAGACGCGCGCGTCCAGTTTTTACCGCGCGCGTGACCTTTATGTGGCGCGTCTCGTCCATTTATTAGCACTGTCGCGGAAAACCCCCGAGACCGACGGGAGAATCCCTGTTAGCAGGATACACGTTGCGCGAGAGACCATAAATTTCCTGCCGTTTCTGAACGTTATCTCGGCCGCGCGGCCTTCGTATTTCAGGAAGACCGATATTGCGTATGGCTCTCTGTTGTAACCTTCTCTCTCTCTCTCTCTCTCTCTCTCTCTCTCTCTCTTTTTCTCTTTTTTTCTTTCAAAGGTCACTCACTGATATTCTGCCCGCATAGAGTTCGTATCACGCTTACATTCCAATTGTTCGCTCACATCTCGCATGCGATCTCGAGGCTGGAAACAAATTTTTAAATTGCTAGCGTCGTCGCTTGCGAGAGAAAACGATATTCGTTTCTTGATGTATTCTGTTTTGTGACTAAAAAAAAAAACCATCTCGTCTTTAGAGACAAGTTTTATTTCGACTTTGAGAGAGAAGACAACCTGAGATATAAAATATCATTTTATTAAATCAACAAATTAATTTACGTATAATAATTTAATTTATTTACACAAAATAATTTACGTATTTTACATATATCTCAGATCTGAGAAAAAACACTTCGCATTGACCTCACAATAATTGAAGACTAAAAGGTTAGCGCTGAAATTTTTTTGCACATGTCAAGGCACAAGAATATAACACGATCAATTTTTGCGCGGGCATATACCAACGAAGCTAAATTACACGCTCCATCGAGCTCCGTTGGCAATCGTTCGCTGTTATTATATTCGCGAAGATAATCAATATAACAGAATAAAGACCGCGAACACACGCTGGTCTTTATGCGAAATGGTTGCATACATCTTTCGGAACGGTTTAATGGGCGATTTTACGCGCTCTCTCGTCTCTCAGAGACGGGGGGTTAAAGAGACAGAACTTTCCATCCCGATATTCAATACTCGTCAGTTCAATATATCCGCGCCACGTTTATTGACTTGTGGAGCTCGCAACACTTCCGAGAAGAAAGTCTTTTTGTTTCCATTTTCACTAGCGTCTTTTCGCACATCCTCGGTCGTAAGTCGAAAGAGGAAAAACAAGTTGTCTAATGCGTACGTTTTTTTTTTGTTTTTTTACTTTCTTTCAAGAAAGTTATAATTTACGGCGAAATATGTGTAAGACAGTATGGATTACAACCGCTGCAAAGATTTGCAATTTCGATGCGCAATGGAAGAACGGATAATTAGCTCGCGATTAGCTCACGTCTCCGACCACTCAAAATTATTCGTGGAAATTCGAAGGAATATGAATCACGTGATTGGAAACCGCACATCAGTGAAATTGCCACGCAATTACAATCACAATCATTTGATTTCGTCTGAAGATCGACGTTCAACAATTAATTGATCGAAAAATCTATCTAATCGGGTGGAGATCAGAGAGACAGTCGCGCACATCGAGGAATCGATTGATGTTTGTTCCGTCACATCCCGTGCATTGTCTCTCCCCACTAGTATTTTTAATCAATCATTTCGAATATTCACGTTTTTTTTTCCTTAGCTGTCAATCTTATCGAGCAGCCGACGTGATTGAATTTCTATTTTTAAACCGACGTGGAAGCGATGTAGAATATCAAATTATTTAACTGTCGCGCCCAACAAGTTGGATCTCCGAATGTGGAGACGGAACGATGGTGGAAAGTTCCTCAAAAGTTTCGATGTTAAATGCCACTTAACCAGCTAGCCGGAACGGTTCACGATTGTCGCATTCACTCGCTCGGTGAGAAAATGCTAATTACAATTTGTGACGCGTACGGAGAAGAAGTCCTCCGGAAAAGTAGGGCGCCGGCTTT
Organism: Pseudomyrmex gracilis; assembly: GCF_002006095.1. Lineage (NCBI taxonomy): Eukaryota > Metazoa > Arthropoda > Insecta > Hymenoptera > Formicidae > Pseudomyrmex > Pseudomyrmex gracilis. The sequence continues at coordinate 661,502 of NW_018020642.1, forward strand.
TAGAAAGTGCGGTAAAATGCAATTCAAAGGCGATTTTCGCGTCTTTTAGACCACACACGCACACACAGAGTTCGTTTTATTTTATTTATTTATTTTTTTTTGTGATCCCTCGTCGTCGAGAGGGTTGCGACGAGGGAACGATACAATGTTGATTTAATCGGCGGGTCACGCGTCGGAAGTTCGCGGTTTCCTCAAACGAACCAACCGGGGTTGTACTGCTAGGTGTGCGAGATTAATCTCGTGCCGATGTGGTTTTTGTCTAAGCGTGATCTCACGACGCCTCGGGAACGGTTCGTACATATAATTGTAATAAGCGAGCAACAGTCAACCCCTAGTCGAAATAATCGCTGGTACTGTTACCGCTGGTCTGACATAGCAGCCAGTTGCGAGAACGGGTGACTACACAATTGAGTAAAACTGAATTTCGTTATTTAACAAAAGTCTAGATATTTTATAATGTATATCTTTTGTTGTCGAATAGAGAAATACTAAAAAAATAAATAAATAAATAAATGTTGAATAAAATTTACTATTTATTACTAATATATATAAATAGCTTGTGCTTTTCTTGGGAAAAAGAATCCTGTTTCAGACACACTTTCCAAGAATATATTTAAACAAGTAGGCACGTAGAGGAATTGTAGGTAGACGAGAGTCTGCGCCGTGAATATTTTACATTTTTAGCAGAAAACATCGTAGAAGTGAAATACCACCTTTTCCTTCATTCCCGTCGTCTATTAATGGGACGAATTTAATCAGCCGTGAAAAAAAAGCGCTTTCTCTTTAATTCGCGCGACGAACGAAGCAAGCGGCGACGAGGAGGCGTTGAGGGACGGACGGCGCGCTTCGCTCGCCTGCTAGAAGTCGAAAAAGCAACGAGTGTGACCGGTTACTGTTATTCCAGGCTACATTACATGCGATCGCCGTTGTTTGTTCTTCCCGGTACACTCCGTTTTCATTGTACGCGGGCGCGCAGCCACGCTTATTACGCGGGCGAATTGCCTTGTAAAATTTTTCCGCGAGTAACTGTTCCGCTAAAAGGCGCGAGCATGTATTCGCCGGTACTGCGTAACATGTGTTTTTACATATGTTCTCTCAGCCCGAGAGTAAATCTCTTTCTCTCTCTCTCGTGCGTGGTTGCGCATTGTGCGCGCGACATAATTTGGTTACAAATTGTTGTTGTGTAAATAAGCCGTTCGATTTGAGCTGCTTGATGATCGTTGAGATTGATCGTTCAATTCAATTGTAATTTCAGCATCGAATACAGTTCGACGACACGGCAACCCGTACTTTCGAATATCCTAGTGAAGCGTCGATACTCGAAGGCGAGACCAGCAGCGTGGACGGCGAGACTTCTAGTTCTGTCGAGAAACAGCAACAGTCCGCGTTAAACAACAAAACCTCGTCTACCGTCTCGTCGACGACAAGCATGCCGTCCCTTCTCGGTAAGATCAAATCTCTGGTTGATATTTGATGCTTCTTTCTTCGATGCAATTTCTGTGATGTAATATAATATTTCATAACGTGCGTGCGGAGCGAGAACCGAGATACTCGCAAGTTGCACCCGCGTTGCACAAACTTTTCCGGGGAGAAGATTATTTTTGTTTGCGCGCGTGATTCCACAGAAAAATTTGGTTTCTTGTTTACACAGGCGGAGGTGGATTAGCTAGTTACACACCCAGCAAGGTGGATCTGACGTCGGAAGGCTTTGAACTCGGCATTACCAGAGCTGTGTCGACCACGGCTCCTGTGGCAGGAACCGCGTCGTCCGGACAAACCGAGAGTTCGAGCGAAGTTGAATATTTGAGACCGGCTCAGGACGCAGGCGCTTGGGGCTCAGAAACGACCGGGGATCTTCTTTATTGAAGAAACGAAGAAGCAGGATATATATATATATATATATATCCACAGAGATTGAAGTATTCGCAGCTCAATGTGCTTTTTGCAATAGAATTAAGAAGAAAACGAAACCAAGACTTATAAGGTTAAACAGAATATTTTTTTCCTAGCGGTAAACTCGCGAAAAGAAACGTAAAAGTAAAATAAAAACAATTCAACATTTATATTGAAGTTTAATAAAAAAAAAAAGTTCACGAAGAATGCTCACAACTGCAAATAAGGACAAATTTTTCATACAAAAGATGAGCGTCGCGTTCGTGATCGGACGATATGTCGGACCACAAATTATATCGCAAATTTTTTTTTTTTAATTACACCGTAGATGAATTTTTTTCTTTCTCTAAACTCAATAAAGAAAATCAAAAGAACGATCTCCGCTCATGGACGCGCCGATTGTGTTAAGAGCAAAGTTTATTTAGACGATTAAGTAAGAACTAACAGTATCATTCCAAGTATATGCATTTACTTTGTATTATTATTACGCTATATATCGAATAACTGGACTTTTCTTAGACAATGAATCGAAACTGCCAAGATGTGCTAGTATACTAAGTTTTTTGTATCAGCTCTGAAGAGCTTAGCGACTGATGTCCTGTTGCGAGTTATAAAGAAAGAACTATGAAGCATATCACATTTTGGCATATTTTGTAGGGTAGAAAGTCGATGGGAGAAGAGAATTGCGAAAGAATTTTGTAACTCCTTTTTGAGATTATTCTAAGGCTAAGCTGTGAGTTTTGTCAAGCTGCCAGTAGAGGGCCAGAGAATTTTATGCCAAGTTTTTGGTAGAAAGAGGCAAACGATTGAATTGTCTTCGAGAGATTCAATTGAAGAAAAAAAAAAAAAAATGTTCAAGACAAAGAAAAACAGTTGGAAAAATATATATTTGTAAACGTTTTTTGCCAAAGTAGAACATAAGTCTATATTTAGTATATTTAATAACATATGTATAGTATAAGTAATCACAGGGAAGAGAAGTTTTGCAAAACTGTAAAGAAATGTAAATTTCAGAACATTCATTATTTGTATTGAATGGCGTAATATCAGGAGTATGTGCTTTGCAAATGCAGGATTGAGCCATTGCTGTACAAGTGTCTTTCCACATATTGAATTTGCATTTATCTTTCAAGAATCGTAATACGTAAAAACCTACGTTAGCTTTCAAACATAAAAGACACCTAGAGAAAACGACAATTTAAATATTAATTATTAATTTTATAAGCGGTTTAAATTTTGTACATATACTAAATTATTGTGATTCTTTTATAAAAAAAATCAATTTTTCTGTGCGATTTATTTCATTTCGAGTTATGAAGAAAAGAGAAATTGCTCCAAGATTAGGCTTTCTTGTATTAATTGTTGTTTCTTCTTGCGTTAAGTAATCTTTTTTTTTGTCCACGTAACATTTCGGGCGCGTTACCAAGAATTATTGAAAATGTTTTGATTCGCGATTGTAGTTGTAGGTAATTTAATAATGTATGATTGTAGCGATGTATGCGTAGAGTTAATATTGCAATTTTATTACTTGGACACGGAGTGAACCGATTCGAGAGCGAGAGAAAGCGTGATAAAAAAAAACAATTAATTTATTACGAGTACATTAAAAAAAAAAAAAAAAAAAAAAAACAAACTGATGCGACATTTTGTTAGACTCTCAAAGATATTTTTAATTTATATATTTAGTTGCTGTATCAAATTCTCAGCGGAATAATAATTTTGTGATGTGCACCGTATATTGTTTAAAAGGCATGTATTTTGTGTGTCACAGCGTTTATTGTCCCACACTGTGATATTCTTTTGTTAATTTTGTTTTTAGTCTACAAACATAATTTCTATGCAAATCTGTCGCATCAGACTCGGCAGTGTGTGAGTTGTTGATATTGTCTGTGTAACTCGTTAGCTACAATAGAATGAACACACGGCGAGGAGCAAGTGAGATTATAAATTTGCGTAACATTCCAAATTCTAAAATCTGTGTTTTATAAGTTTGTTTTTTGTTTTTGGATTTGTCAAATTATTATTCATAATCGTTAATCTTCTTGCTCTGATACAGAAGAAGTTTTGTAAATTATATTTGTACAGTATCGCAAAATATCATCACTTTGAGTAAAAACAATACAAGCGGTGACTATTGATAAGCGAAGCGCTTGGATCTTATATATTATCCTCTTGAGCATACCCTACTGATATAAAAGTATTGTGTGATGTATTCTGTCTATGTGTTGCAAAATATCAAAGTAATAAAAGAGACAATTACTCCTTAATTCTCTTCGTTCGAGCGGAGCTTTTGCTCACTCCCTTTCCCCACCACACTAATGGGACACAAACGCGAGGTGTAAACAGTTGCGTGTTAATAAAAATCAAAATTTCCAATTATTGAAATAAATTATAAAAGTTACAAATCAAAAATCTCAACAGTCTTACGCACGTGTGAAAATCTTACGAACTTAGTGTTATTTGTATATCGAAGTGTAATACTCTTCTTCCAGGTCGTAGAGATCCGCGGCCATGTCGTCTCTCAAGGAAGCCAACTTTTGATCACATTCCGCTTGTTTAGTCCTAAATAACTTACTGTTTTGTATTATAGCGTCGTTCACGGATGGAAAATCGTTCAGGATTAAATATTGCTTTATATCGGAGACTAGTTTCATTAACGACTCGCCGGCACGTACTATGTTGGCCGCTCTGACATGCATCTCGTACGTGTCTTGCTCGCATTGTGTCATTCGAGATAGCTGAGAATCATTTTCCCCTTTTGCCAGTTTAATTATCTCTGAAAACAAACAGTGCGAATGAGTTCACAACAGATATAGGTTAGGTTAGAACATCGCGACATACTAGAGGAGACAGGTTAGAAATTACCTTCGAAATTTTCCAACATCGATTTTACATCGTCCTTTAACCTGGTCATGTACGACTTCAGCAAAGCTTCTTTGCTTTGCGGAAGCGCACGTTGCGTAGTCATTTTGCTCCGAAATACAAGTGTATCTCCGACGGAACACTCTCACGACGCCGCTGTGCCGGCCATTTTGACTCCAGAGAATCAGCTGACGGACTTTTTTATCGATTGCGCGAACCCGACACAAATTCGATACTCGATCTCCGACTTGTCACATGGGATGTCACTTCGATTATTCGACTGGAACGTAATGTGCGTGTACACGGAAATCATCTGGTCATGTCTCGCAATATTTTCTTCGACATTTGCCGAGAAAACGAAAAAACTGAGCAATCCTCGTCGTGACATCGAATTCTCGGTCGAATCGGCCGCGTCATATTGATCTTTGCGCGAAGGTGAGGAGCGCCGTTTTCACAACGGAGCCATTCTATATCACAACCCCCACCTCCGAGCTTGTCGAAGTCCCTTCCGGGGTTGAGAATCGATATGAATACGCCCGCGAAGCGCGCTCACCGCCGCGAATCGTCACTTCCACGCGATATTCCTCGCGCGCAAAGTGTCAAGAGAAGAGCGGTTCGCCTCCGGTTCTCAATCTCACTCTCTCTGCGAATAATCCTCATTTTTTGCTAACGATCGAATCAGTCGATACGCCCGTATATAAAACGGAGGGTGGCCACCCTTTCCCGACTTTTCGAGTTTGCGAGACAAAACGAGCGGAGCGTCAAGAAAAAGTCAAGAAGATCCTCCTCGTCGTCGTGACAGTCGGGTTCTCCGATCGAGTGTGGGGAGAAGCTTTTCTACTCCGAAAGAGAGAGAGAGAGAGAGAGTGCGGAAAAACATCGCGACAAGTTCCACAACCGTGGAAAACCTCGTAATATATTGAGGAAACGAGCGGAATTGATTGCGGATCGATCGAGGCCGAGGCGTTGAGAGGTGGAGTAACGAGGAAGGACGAAGAAGAGAAGTGACGTTCGCGCGAGGAGAGATTCGCGGAGCGATCGAACGCAGAGCAGTGTCGCGAAAGGGGTGAGAGAGAGAGAGACAGAGAGCGAGAGAAAGAAAGAAAAAGAGGGTGTTCGATTAGTCGCGAGGCGACGACGACGACGACGACAACAACGACGACAACGACGACGACGACGACGACGGGGACGAGGTCAATCGGAGAACGATGGCAGTGAGCACTTTCTCGACGGCATTGCCCACCACCGATTTTGCCACTACGTGTCCCACTACACCCGGTATGTCGTAGAAGAGAGAGGAAAAACGTACGATTTTAGCGAGCGCGAGAGCAAGACGCTGCTGGCGGAATGGCGAGCGGCTTTCCCCGGCAATGCGCGATGTTGTTGGGCTTAATTGTGATTTTAATAGCAGCCTCCTGGACCGACGCGTCGCTGCCGCCCGAAGACGAGGAGGAGACCGTTCTGCACATCGGCGGTATCTTCCCTATCGCCGGCGAGGGCGGCTGGCAGGGCGGCCAGGTAAGACCGACGACTAGTTTTTTCTCTTCATTTTTTCCATTTTTTCCTCTAATGAAATTCAATACTTTGTGTTGTTTATTTGTTGAAGGCAGTTAACGTGTGTGTGTGTGTATAATGTATATAGAGATTATCGATAGAATTTGCGATAAAAGCAAACTAGAGTGTCCCTTACGTGTCTTGTAATCACGAGAAGCTCGCGCACGAGAACTTCAATCACCTCTTTAGCGCGCGCTTCGTTTCCCAGTAATAGCCTTCTTTCTTCGATAAAAGATGCATCGTGTTTTTTTTTCTTTACCTGTTGTTCAGATTCTTAGTTTCATAATGAACCGTGTTTACGTTCACTTTATTTTGTAACTTTAATCGTTTCTGCTACTTTTTTTGCTTGGCCGCGCTCTTACCCGAACCGTTTGATAAATGACCTTGTGCACTTTACAAACCCTACCCGTTCGAAACTTTCCCAAGATCAGATTCCCGAAGTTTTCGCGGTGACGAGCGGAATTTATAGATAAAAGAATGTTCTTCCCCGCCTCGCGTTTGACGGATCTTTCCATTTCTCTTCCCAAAATTAGAAAAAACAGCTTCTGACAAAATTTTACAGTAATTCTGATAGCGCTTGTTATTACATGCGAATAATATAATTATAAATATTTAATATTATCATTATATAATTATAACATAATTATAATTGTAAATAATGAAATCTCATGAATAATCAATAATTATTTCTCACGAATAAATTACATATAATTATTTATAATTACGTATACAACCAGACATCGAATTGTTCAGAGGATTTTTGTCTTCCGAGTAATTTGAAAACTTTTTCCCAAAAAATAGTTTGTCAAAGAAAGACTCTCGCACACGTCCGGCACTGCTTTTCGCATGAAAAAAAAAAAAACTTGTTCATTAAAGTGGGAAGTTAATCAGGCTGAGTTACATTATCATTTATTCAACAGGCTTGTATGCCAGCTGCGCACCTGGCCTTAGAGGACGTTAATCGCGAAAAAAACTTGTTACGCGGATACAGACTCTATCTTCATTCTAACGACAGCGAGGTACCTAAATTTCACGAGGATGCATTTAATGGGATTACCGTCGCGCGCACCCCAAAATTACCCGCCCAGTAATTTATCGCCATTTCTCTTTCAGTGCGAACCCGGTCTCGGCGCCTCTGTGATGTACAACTTACTGTACTTTTCACCTTATAAATTAATGTTGTTAGCCGGATGCAGCACGGTCTGCACCACAGTCGCCGAGGCGGCGAAAATGTGGAACCTGGTGGTGGTGAGTACACATTTCCAGTCTTCAATTACATTCGACGGGAGGGGGGAGGAGGGGGAAAGAACGCGTCTTTAAATTACATCGCAATTATGTTCGTCGCGTGAAGAATACGTGAGAACGTGCGTGTAACATTTTTTTTTCTCTCAGCTGTGTTACGGCGCGTCGTCGCCAGCGTTGTCCGATCGAAATCGCTTTCCGACTCTCTTCAGGACTCATCCATCCGCCACCGTGCACAATCCCACAAGAATTAAACTGTTGCAAAAGTTCGGTTGGTCACGCGTGGCGATATTACAGCAAGCTGAAGAAGTGTTTATATCGGTAGGAAATATCACGTATAGAAAAAACAAATGTCGCTTTTCCGTAGAAGAATAATAAATGCATTCTCAATTGGCGAGAGAAATGTTGTGTTTCTCACAGACCGTCGAAGATCTGGAAGCGCGGTGTAAAGAAGCTGGGATAGAGATAGTGACTCGTCAGAGCTTCTTGTCGGATCCAACGGACGCCGTGAAAAACCTGCGACGTCAGGACGCGCGGATAATCGTCGGTTTGTTTTACGTGGTGGCCGCGAGGCGGGTACTCTGCGAGCTCTATCAGCAGAACCTCTACGGCAAGACCTACGTGTGGTTCTTCATAGGCTGGTACGAGGACGACTGGTTCGAGATCAATCTGGAAAAGGAGAACATTCCTTGCACGAAGGAGCAGATGCGAATGGCGGCGGAGGGACACCTGACCACCGAGGCTCTCATGTGGAATCAAAACAACGACACGACGATCAGCGGCATGACCGCCGAGGACTTCCGCAAGAGATTGAACAAATTGCTTAAGGACGACGGTTACGACATAGACAACAATCGATATCCGGAGGGATATCAGGAGGCGCCTCTCGCCTACGACGCGGTCTGGTCCGTTGCGTTAGGTGAGTTTTGTTTTTAATGAAAGTTTTGTAACTTGCGATTCCAACCAGTCGGGAGATATGCAGATAATTCCCTTATCTCTTTTTGTTTCTGCCATCAGCGTTTAACAGAACCATGGAGAGACTCGGCAAAATGGGGAAGAGCTTGAAGAATTTCACCTACGACAACAAAGAGATTGCCGATGAGATATACGCGGCCGTAAACTCGACCCAGTTTCTCGGAGTTTCGGTACGTACACATTCGAATCTTCGATGTGACTTTTCGCGTTTGTTTCTTCTCTTCAACGTGAGAATTTTATTCGTTTCGCAGGGTCACGTCGCGTTTAGCTCGCAGGGCGACAGGATCGCTCTGACTCAGATCGAGCAAGTGATCGACGGAAAGTATGTCAAGTTAGGATATTACGATACGCAGAGCGACAATCTGACGTGGCGCAACGTCGAGCGGTGGATCGGCGGCAAGGTGCCGCAAGACAGAACGATAATAAGAATCGTTTTAAGAACGGTGTCACTGCCCTTATTCATAAGTATGGCGGCTTTGTCGATTCTGGGCATTCTGATCGCCATTGGATTAATCATATTTAACGTCTACAATAGGCACCGAAGGTACTTCATCCGCGTTGCATAAATAAATGATGCGTTATCGCGCTACATTAGTAGATACACATATATGTACTGATGTTTTCATCTTTCAGAGTTATATACTCGTCTCATCCCACCGCGAATACGATAATGCTGGTGGGAATAATAGGCTGCTTCTTTGCCGTGTTGTGTATCGGGATTGACGGTAGATTCGTGACCCCGTGGCAGTTTTTGATAATCTGCCAAGCTAGAGCGTGGGCGATGTCGACTGGTTTCACCCTCGCGTTTGGTGCCATGTTCAGTAAAGTGTGGAGAGTCCATCGATTGTCCACGAAGGCAAAAGCGGAGCAGGGAAAAGTAAGTAGCAAGGTAAAATAGTTAGAGACGGTCCAAGTTTTATTGACTACAAAATGGCGCGAGTAACGTGTCTTTATGGTGTACTATTTGCAAGACATGTTTTTTCAGTACCAAGAATTATTCTTTTTTTTTTTTTATCAAGACAATCCGCATTTTTCCTTTCGTGAATCCTGCGCTAATAATCAATATTGATTTGTAGTTTTTCGCGAGGACGGAAGAACCATCCTGCATGTTTGCTGTTCCTGCTCGTATGTCCCGCATCTTTAATCCTATTCTCGATTCCTTTTAGTTATTGACGGCTAAACAAAAAGTTTCGTCCATACAGAAGAAGATTGAGCCGTGTAAGCTGTACCTAATGTTGAGCGGGTTGCTGTCGGTGGATATCATCCTTCTCGTCACTTGGCAAGTGGTTGATCCGTTGAAGAGGAAGATCGAGACTTTTTCGCTGGAGGCACCTCCTTACGGCGACGAAGATGCGATGATCAAGCCCGAATTGGAACATTGCGAGAGCGAGCACAATAATGTGTGGTTCGGTAAGTTACACATTGCGGTTTGTGCGAAGGAAAAAAATTTGTACGCCAACAATCTGATAATTTTGTCCACAATTGAAAAAGTCATACATGAAATATGAGAATAATTTTTTTCAGGTTTGCTCTATGGCTACAAAGGTCTCGTTCTAGCTTTCGGGCTCTTCCTGTCTTACGAGACGAGAAGCATCAAAATCAAATTGATCAATGATTCGAGATACGTTGGAATGTCGATATATAATATCGTGGTTCTATGTCTCATAACGGTACCCGTGGTAACGGTCATTTCTAGCCAGCAGGACGCGAGTTACGCTTTCTCGGCGCTGGCCACAATCTTTTGTTGCTTCCTTAGTATGGCGCTCATCTTCGTGCCGAAGGTGATCGAGGTGATCAGGCATCCGAGAGACAAATCCGAGTCGAGATACAATCCCGATGGTGCGGTATCCAAGGAGGAAGAGGAGAAATATCAGAAACTGCTCAACGAAAACGACGAGCTTCAGAAACTTATCGCAGCGGTGAGAAACATAGAGAATACGTAATATTTTGTGTCAATTTACTCGGTTTTACACTTTGTCTCAATTAATTATAACAAGATATTATAATTATTTACAACATTTATTCTGTGCGCTTTAGAAAGAAGAAAGGATTCAAGCCATCAAGCAGAAGCTAGCTGAGCGTGACAGCCAGAAGGGGACGAGTCGTTGCAGACAAGGTGGTCAACCCAAGCAGTCTTTCATTGTAGCCGACTATCCGACCGGCGAGGGAACTTCGGACAGTGCTATCGGTGGGGGTATTTCTGTTTGTACAAAATCCTCCCGTGCTTCCGCTTCTGACATTGAGTTTTCAGAGACGTATTTATAATCTCGTCACACACGAGTTAAACAATCACACGCTGCTGCGGACATCTCCACGCGCGATATACATTTGGCATCTTTCAAGTTCTTTCGATCGATTTCGGTGAATATTCTCACGCTTCGCTCTCTTAAATCTTTAATCCATTCGCTAATTGTCGTAAGTATCGAGTAAGTACGTATAACTTGAGTTTCTTCATACCGACGCACTCTCGGTCAGTATTTCATTTGATCAGATAATTTTTAAACAAGTATATAACAGATATAATGTAACTATAAATAGAGACGGTATATTTTATAATTTTAAAGAGAAAAGAATGAAACAATATCATATTATATACAGAGAGACGAAATATTATTTTAAGTTATTTTAACAGCACAAAATATTTTTCTTCACATATCTTACGCACAATTGTCGTAATTACGTTATCTTTATCGACATGATCACGTGGTGAACAAAAACTTCTAAATTAATATAATAACTGAAGTAACGCAAGAGTAGGATGTAAATGTTACATAAATGTGTTAGATGCCTAGTGAATTGTTTAGAGAATTTTGTTTTTGTTTGTTGTAGATGATTTGCGTAGTGTGTCACCGCTTTTGTAAGAGCATACAGTAATTTTATAGATTTAGTATACATTTATTTCTTATATATGTCTCACAAAAACAATATCAATTAAATATACACAATACGCGAACTAAGTAGTGACATACTATCTGATATGAAATATTTGGCCTATGTTTCGTAGAAGCTGGCCCTATCTTTTTGAACAATGTATGTGTTCTTTTTTCTACATACTATTTATGGATATTTTGTACAACTATTTTTATCATTGAGAAAGTGTTATTATTACATATTTATACATCTATAGCCTATTTTCTATTAACTGTTACATCTGAGAATGTGGAAGTTTATGAAGTTATCAGGTGCAGTTTTTTCAGCACTGTGTGAGAAAGTATAGTTCAATCAGATTCTGAGCGTCATACAATCCTTATATCCTATGGACCAAGTGTTATCCAAAATAACTGACAATTTTCAGGGACAGAGCTTTTGAATATATTTCATATTTCTTTGTCACAAAAAAAATATATATATATATACTCGAAAAAAGAATACGTGAACTGTATAAAAACGTTATGATCGCGGTTTTAATCAGAAATGTTGCTTAAAGAGATGCAAGAATTTTATCAAAATTATGAAAAAAAAAAGTGTCTGTATGCTGAGTTCTAATGACAAAATATACATGACGTTATTGTTCCTTTATTATTCACAAAGAGAAGTGTAAAAAAAAACTAAAGATACGTTTTTTACGCCGGGTTATACACAACTTTACCACATAAATATCTTTTGTGTGCGGAAATATTTATTTTCATAATTAAATAATAAGCGATTGATTGATGATTTCATAATTAATTTCAAAACTATGTGTGAGATAATAATAAAACAAAAATACATATATAGAGAACATATTTTAGAAGAGGTAATGTACAAATATATAATGAATATGTTAATTGAAAAAAAAGTAATTATTTATTTTTACTCGGTATGTAGAAACTGTGATCCGTGGTAATTATTGGACTTTTCACTGGTTCACAATAATATATATGTATATACAATATGTTCATAATGTATTATTTGTTAATTTTTAATCATATGTATTATCATATATTTCAATTATAGCAGTTAAATCTCGTTAGAAAAGTGTCGTGTTTATTGTACACACAGTATTAAATCTTGTTGTAAGCCTCATGAAGTCAACTCCCAAATTTAAAAAAAAAAAAAAAAAGAAATGAAAAAATCAATCTTCTTCACATAATATATTTGATCCAATCGGGTTACTATATATTTTGTGTCTTAAATTTGAAATGTGTGCTAACTAACGAGATTTAAATGCTTATAAAATGTGTGCCGTTTAATAATTTGGGAGTCTTGATGAGGTAAAACACGTTACATTGTTTGTTGTTGTTCTGTAGCGTTCGGAAATTTGTACACTTGTAATAATTTTTCTTAAATTTGTTCAACAGAACATGCCTACAAAAAATTGTTGCGGAGCTCAAAAAAAAAAAAAAAAAAAAAATACACAAGTTTCGATCAGGTCGTTGTGACTTCCAAATAATTAAACGGATGGTATCAAAGTCATCATAAGCAAAAAAAATCGTCTGATGAGAAAATTCGCGTGATTTATGGCGTTTGACTTGTTTTCTGTTTTTAGGCACGCAGCACGTCGCTGAAATGTACGAACTGCACCGACTATGATGCCAAAGCAATACAGACACAAACGAGCGTTGTAACGCTCGCGGCAACAAAACTCTCTTCTAAAACTAGTATTATAAACCTACGTGCACGGTCAATATATACGAATTATATACATATATATATATATATATATATATATATATATATATATATATAATACGAATCTCTTGGAAAATCACGCCAAAACAAAAAAAACATATAAACAATCTTGTAATATTCGAAATATGATTTCGCGACGACAAAAAAAAGAAAAAACCCATTTGTCAACTATAAAGTGTAAGTTAGTTTATAGCGTGTGGAATTGTTTTATATGTTTCGATACGGTAAATACATAAATCTCTTTGACGACTGCGCCTTAAAAAAAAAGACGAAAAACAAAATTGTAAAGCGTAGCGTTCACGCAAATAATATATATATATATATATATATATATATAAGATATATCAAACCCACGCGCGTGTTTGCGAGCATCGATTGATCATTGGAGATGAGCATAAAATCTGCCATCGTACGCACTACAAGTAAAAAAAAAAAAATTCTCCTGCATAGATATAGTCTTTCATCGAATGTGATTTCTTGTTTATTACATATATCTACCACGCGCGCCTATAATACTCCCACGCAGTATTTTGTATTTCTACTTGTTTCGTATTTTCAACTGCCGCGCAAACAGCGCTCAAGTCTTTTAAGAGCGCGTGTATTTACGATATGATGATGATGATGATGATGATGATGATGATGATAGTCTTATCGAACTGTTGACGAAAGTATCTCATATATGTATGTTAGAGATTTATGAGAAGATATATATATATATATTTATTTATTTTTAAGTTTTTGAATTATAAAAATCCGTTAAAACTTGTAAAAAGGCTCTACTTATTATTGAAACCCTGAATATAATTGTTTATTCGATCGAGAGTTAAACTCGCACAAGAATCGACATTTATGTGTAATAACGAGAATGTTCATATCTCTCTCTCTCTCTTTCTCTCTTTCTCTGCGTTGTTTTTAGAGTTGAGATTTTAATAAAGGAATTTAAATGCAACACCACACATTAGATTTTTTTTAATCAATACGTAGTATATGACCTCGTAACAAAGAGGATGTTGTGCGAAATGATCACGAGAAACAAATGAGTACGCATGTGTATGTGTTATAGTTAACATACGTTGTGGATATATTTATAAAATACATAGTACAAATATACATATACAATAATATATAATATACACTGAATAAAATAAGATATTGATAAAAAAGAATGAAATAAACTATGAATGAATCTCTGGCGAGCAATATTGCTGTTAACAATAGCGCGCTTTTTATTTTTCTTTCGCGTCCCGAAGAAACCAAATTGTGAGAAGAAAAAAATTTTACATACCCGCAATACCGACCGTGTTACACACGTGTGTTTATTTGAATGATGCCAAACAAAGACAAAATTACTTACGAGTGAAATTTGAACTTGACGACGCTCTCTTTTTGCGACATCTGGAGAAAAGTTTTTGGTGACAACACTTTTTCTCTCTCGTAATTCAACACAATTGTAAGATGTGCCGTGCAGATTTTTCGTACGGTATCGCCCAATCTCCCGCCCATGCTTACCGCCATGTTTACAACTCGTTTAATGGCCGTCTACAATAGGATTGGCATTAGGCCTGTTCTACAATACAGTCGTAAGCCGTAAGTCGTAAGAAATTGACCAATCACAATCAATTATTCTTCTGTACTTTGTCTGTAATTGGTCAATTTCTTACTATTACGGCCTACAACTCTCCATTGTAGACGGCTCTTAAAGAAGTAAGACGCAAGCAGTAGCGTAATTCCTATGACCGTGTCTGTCCACAATATGAAAGTGACAGTAACGATACCTATAAAATCGGGCAATGCAAAAACAAAACTTTTGAGGTTACATGGACGACAGTGATCATAATGGGTGCGTTCAGACAACTCAACAGTTGCACAACGGTTGAGAGATAATCACTTCTGATTGGATCATACTTTTGGAACCGCTGCAGATTTTGAAGAATAGTCCTATCATAAGTGATGATCTCTCAACCGTTGAGTTGTCTGAACGCACCCAATGATACAGGTTACTTTTATAAATTAGCATTAATGAATTTAAATAAAATTGGACTTTTTTTTCTTTTGTCTGTCTTGGCATACTCTATTGCTCTTACAATGGCAAGTTATAAGAAGAAAGAGAACGAAGCAACGATGGATTCGTCCTATGAATAGACTACGAAATGCTCAAGGATTTTATCAAAATCTAGTTCAAGAATTGATTCAAAGTGACCACGAAGAATTCTTTGGATTGTATAGAATGTGGCCCGAGCAGTTCAATTTGCTAGTAAATTTGTTTCATCCTTATCTTAAAAAGAATAGCATTAGAACTCCTCTTCCTGCACACACATACCATGCATACATAGACAGCATACAGGCTGCGTTTGGGCAGCGTGCTATCCGCGCTATTCCGGCGCGACAGACTGGGCTGTCCTTACGCTGGATGCACGCTGATTAGCGGATCTTTATTAATTTATATCTTATTAATTATTGTGAATCTTCCAAAGTGGTATAGGACTTTTCGTCTTAGAATAATCTCTTCTACCTGCCAACAAGCGGTGAGACGGCAATTACAGGACACCTTGTATATTGAGCCACGCTTTATGAGATACAAAATGGCATAACTAGCACAAGACAGCACAATCAATAAAAACTCAAAATTCGTAAAATGCGGAGCTAGCAAAAATTGCGTTTTTCTTAATTTTCTGAAAAATTATTTAAAATATTGAGCTGCAGTTTGCGGCACAAATCGGGACAAACGTACTAACACAATACGGCACAAGTATTAAAAATACGAAATTCGAAAAAATGCCAACTTCACACACACATGTCTGAACAAAAATCTTAGTGTTTCCTTATATAAAACATTTATCTGAATGTGTAAAACGAGCATTTCATAGCACTGATGTTTTGACGGGATACAAATGTTTCAATAAATTGAATTTATTAAAGGTCCACAAGGACATCACACCTCATCTTTCTAGCAGCAACGTTGTGTATAAAATCAACTGTAATGATTATTGTGCGTCTTATGTAGGACAAACCAAGAGACAAATAAAAACAAGACTAAAAGAACATGTTAACAATATATCGAGAAATACTACTCAATCTTCAGTTATTTCACAACACCGTTTAAATTTTGACTACTCCTTTGATTGGGATAATGTGCAAATTTTAGATAAAGAGCCAAAGTTTTACAAGAGATTAATTTCCGAGACAAAAATTCACATAAAACAACAACGACAGGGTCTCAATTTAGTTACTGACACTGAATTACTGAATGGTGCCTATTTCGATCCTTTAAATAAGATGACTCTATCTAAATCTTAAATCCAACGGTTTATTCTATCCCCTCTACTATGTTTTAATAAATATGTTTGTCTCTTGAGTTTGTCTAGTATTTGACTCTATACTTCTGTAAGCTTCTTTCGACTTTTTTTTTATATTTATTTTATTTTATATTTTTTTTTATATTT
Source organism: Pseudomyrmex gracilis (assembly GCF_002006095.1). Classification (NCBI taxonomy): domain Eukaryota; kingdom Metazoa; phylum Arthropoda; class Insecta; order Hymenoptera; family Formicidae; genus Pseudomyrmex; species Pseudomyrmex gracilis. Next base: position 678,082 of record NW_018020642.1, read on the forward strand.
ATTGTGAGTTACTTTATAATAGTTTCTGTGTATGTATTTATTACTTAAACTTTTCAGTTTTATTTTACAATGTGACGACAGTAACATAATTTCTGCACAAGATATCTGCACCATGACAACTTTAATTTAATTATAACTTGTACATTGCGACTGAAGATGACATCTGTGAATGTCGAAACGTTTCGTATTAAATATTGTTTAATTATTAGTTGAATTGGTAATATTTATAACTCCATCTTATTTGCTCGATACTGACCTCACATTGATACATTTATTTTGTTTTTACAATACGAGCGAGTTATTATCATTTGTTTTTCTGAACAAAGATGTTCTAGAATTCTTTTATAGCATTTCATCACATAATATCTATTGATATGTAACAAGACTGTTATTTTTTGGAACAAACGCCTGTGAGGAAACTGCCAACAATACTTTACTGACTCGCACGCGTCATTACGACGGTAGTTTTTTAAATAAACCTTCCGGGCCTTCTTTTGTAGCAAATAGAACATACATATTTTTTGTGTAATGTCTATTGACATGTAACAAGATTTTTTGTGTAAATAAGAACCATGAATATATATGTCAACGATTTGACATTTGACAGAAACAATAAATATAACACATACGCAGTGAGTTGACTAGTATAAGAGAAAACAACAAATTTGTAAGTTCCAATTGTAAATTCTGATTGAATCATCTTCATAAGCTATCTTTTGATCACAAACAAGAAAAAAATTAAATTTAAAATTTGACTTTTTACCAATCAGGAAGCATCATCTTGTATATTTTCAAAACGATACGGAAAAGGACACAGTTAGCTACGATATCTGCAGTAAACTAAAGAAAAATAGAAAAATGTTATTTACGTTTGTGTCAAAAATATTGCTACAACAGACACACAAGATCGAAAGTACTCTTGTAAACAAAACGAGGAAAGGTGAAACACTTGACATCGCCTTTGCCGAAAAGTGTTTCAGTTGCCGTAAGGCGTTACTTGGTCATGATTGTAAAAGAAGCGACAGCTACTCACGAAGTATCATGCGTTCAGTTCAGAATCGACGCTGTGACGTAATGAGAAGACAAGCTTCGTTTCTGTGGAAAACATATTCGGGCGGATAATGTCAAAACGCGCGATAGAGCAATAACCGGTGGCAAATGAATTCGATCGGATCACGATTGCAAATAGAGAACCAACCAGCGTTCTCCAACGGCGCTGCACTTTCTTTGGAAGCTGTGAGCAAGGTCGCAACGACGATATACAGTGGATGTATCGGCGTCTGTCCGACAAAGACAGCAAGCAGCGGTGATGGTGGAACCAGGTGGGGAAAATCGCGGCGTTTGAAACAAGACCATCGGCCGACGTCGGCAAGTTCATACATACTGTATCCGCCTTCGACGCCGCTTGTGTCTCGCGACGATACCAACGTTTCGTTTTTCTTTCACTTATAACGCGCGGGAAGTTAGTACATTAACGGACACCTGTTGCATTCACCTCATTCGATTCACCAGTGCAGCCGACGCCGAGCAACCGCGAAAGACTTCCGAGGACAGGTCCCTTTGATCGTTCGTTCGAGTGAATATAACGGCTCCAGTACATATTCGCAAACACGTATGTACATATAACTGTACACAGAAAGAGAGCATGAATCGTTAGCAACTAGTTCTCAATTTTGCATTTGCGAGAATTTGCTTGAGGTATTTCACAATCATACACACACACACATGGTAAGCGCTGTAGCGACACATATTATACTCTTATAGTAATATAATTCAAATAATATACATGTCTAGAAAATATTCGAGACGGATCATGAGTGATAGACCAAATTCGGATAAACCATTAGAAACTCTTTGTTTTTGCTGTGTATATTTTGATAATGTGATAAGACGATTTTTGACGATGATTTGGTATATACAAGGTGTCCCAGAATTAGTGTGACATCTCTCGTAGGCAGGTAGGAGTAAACCTGAGTCGAAAAGTCCTGAACCATTTTTTTCTATTATTTATAATAAAGGAGTAATTATTGAGTAAATCAGGCCAATCAGCGCCGATCTTTAGCCAAGCGCACGTCAGTGAGCCACGCGCCTGGTGTGTGTGAGCGCTCCGCTCGGTTCACTGACGTGCGCCTGGCTAAAGATCGGCGCTGATTGGCCTGATTTACTCAATAATTACTCCTTTATTATAAATAATAGAAAAAAATGGTTCAGGACTTTTCGATTCAGTTTTACTCCTTCTACCTGCCTACGAGAGATGTCACACTAATTCTGGAACACCCTGTATATTATACGATTGCTAAAAATCGTCTATAATTGAATTAAAAAACAAATGAATGGCACGACAAAAAGATACAAGACATGACATAAACATATTCAAATCAAAACAAGGAAATAACAAGCCTTCACGCCGTTTCTCGAATGTAAAACAGACAAAAAGTAATAATGATTACTTAGTAATTGATTTACCAATCGCAATAATCGTTTCTACGTATCTAATCTATACTTCTGTGCTAGAGATTAAGATTTTTCTGTTAGCAGAAACTTTTTAGCTTAAGTCGCGGTTTGACGTATCAAAACATGCAAATTACTTAACAAGTAAGTCTTTCCGCTTGTTTTATATGCATTTGAAATTAAAATATTTTTGTATGTAAATGTCAGATAATTAAAAATTATAAATTCACGTTCCGAATTTTTGTGAATTATTTAATACGATGATATAAAAAACAGATTTGATTTGCATAAGCAAATCTTCGTTGAGTATTGTTCATTTTTAAATTATGCAAATAATATAATTGTAATTTCTGTTAAATGATGCAGTTATCAACTATAAGATTTCAAAAGCAATGCAGAAGTCAATATAAATCTGTTTCTGTATCTAATTTAATATTGAGATAACGATTGACACATTGTTATATTTATTAAACTTTGCTCTCGACTTATATACTTTTTTCAGAAAAGTTCATTTATATTGCGTCGATTATTCGCTGATAAGTTATTGATTTTAGAATGTTCATATACATGTCAATTAAAGATAAAGTATATAAATTTGATAACGATAAAGATACACACATATACGAGTGCGTGCGTGTGTATGGGTGTGAAGATAAGTATATAAATCCATATCTATTAAAACAAAACTACAACTTTCTAGTCACTGAAACAATTATTATTATCTTCCAATTTTGAAGTAGCGCTGCTGTAAAAACAAGAGACTTCTAGAGGTTTGTGAATATTAAACGGGACAAAATCTACCACCTAAACGAGGTGCAAGGAACGTTAAATCACGTATTTACATAGCAAACATGTCTACTTCACTGAAATTGGCGGACGACCAGCGATTCGCACTAATGAAAGTAAGTTACATATTTAAAGATGTTTTTTTAACCTAGAAGAATTTTTTTTTTAACGCGGAAAAAAAATCGAAAAATATACCTATTTGACTTTAAAATGAGATTTTTGTTATTCTCAAGATAATAAAAACTTCTGCGCGTAAATAAATGTGTGTGTTTCCTGTAGGTTTTTAAATGCTAAACGCTTACGCAAGCAGCTCGAGTTTTTTTACTTTATTAGTTGCCAAAACAATCAAATTAAATATATTTGTGTTAATTTTCATAAATAAAGTTTACATCAAAGATATTACTTAGTATATCGTGTTTGTTATTTAACGTTGCAAAAATAAAGAATTTCCTTTGAAAATGAAGTTATTACAAACATAAAGTCTGAACATTTATATATCACGTAGTAGAAAACTCACACGAAAGTTTGCACAAGAAATTTATTTTGTGCCATCGATTCACAACACATTTACATTAACATAACTATATGCAAATCATATGTACAATATAATCGAGTCAATAAATATAAATTTGATCATTGAATAAGAACGTTTATAATTGTCAACAGCAGCGGCGACAATTTCATTATTTCGCTGATGATCAGGAACGCAAGAAATAGTCTGATCTCGTGCGTCATACTTTAAAGAAATCCTCCTCAATACGTAACTACTGTCTTTCGAATTGCGACATAATGCACGCGCGTGCGCACATACAAGAAAAAATAAATAAGTCTTTCTCAATCTCGAATTTGCGGCAAAATGACTTTCGATTTGTACTAGTTGCAAGAATGAGGCAATCGCATGAAATGCGCCGGGAACATTTTGATAACTACCGCGAAAGTTCAGCCTCGAATCGAACCGTACACTTGAAACAGAAGAACATACCTATAAAACAAAGTACAATTTTTAAGTTTCAGATTCAATAAGTATCTTAGTATGTCACACAATAAACAATCGAGTAAACATTTTTATAACATCTGAGACAAGATTTCTTTTTTCTCTAAATCACACGGCTAAAAAATTTTCAATAAATAAGCAAACTCTGGTTTTTCCTCTTTGTGACATTGATAATTAAAAAAATAAAGATAATATGGCACAAATAAATGCGTTTTCATCGCGTAAACATTTCTAATGTACTTTTTATACTCGATTGTAGTAATTTTCTGTAACGATTCCGAGAGCTAATTGTTCCGTAACGAAGACGCCGTGACTGGCTGTACCGCGATAAGTAGTTTTATAGTGCACACTTTCCACACTTTTCTTCGCTAAAGATATTATTTTGCAATAGCGCGAAATTATTGCAATCGAATTATCTTTTTTGCCGATTGCAACACAATTAAATTGCAACCTATTCTATAGTTAGTCGTCCGCAACGCTTTTTTTGTAGACAAATGAGGTGATTAGTTTATTTCTCACTTTTTTCAGAAAAACATTAATATATAATCATGTTCTTCATATAAACATAACTATAATAGAAACTACGTCGATCGTAATAGAAACAAGAAATCTATTACGTACCTGTTTTTTCATCAAGATGTTTTATCAATCTGATATTGTAAAAAAAGAGAGAAGGTATAGATAGGTTCAATATATATATATATATATATTATTATACTTAATTAATATTCATGAATATATATAAATATATTATATATAAATATATTATATATATTATATAATTGAAGTACATGTGTGAGAGGGGGAAACAATATATATATAAGCAGAAGAATAAAGTTGTCACATAGCTACAGTAAGATATAACAAGTGTTTGTTGAGATAAATAATTAAAATCAACGTTACTAATTTATAATGTAGTGATATAGGTAGTGTTGTGATGCTTGTTTTCTTCTTAATAGTAGGTAAAATTTAATTTCAAAAATATTATACGTTCTGTTGAAAAAGTTAATATGTCTTGTCGATAGTATAAATTAACAATCTTATTTATATCATGTAGACAATCATTGAAGAAGATCTGAATCACAGATGTCGAAACGTCTGATCAATATTTAGAAGAATAAAGTAATATTTACTAAAAAATACACGAACACCCAGTATAATTGCTCGTATAGCCTTATTCTTATATATTTATTTTTTAACGAGTATACATAATTATTAATATATATAAAGTAAAGGCAAGAATAACGTCAATTTTGTTTACAGTTTTCCCTGAAATTTATTTCTTGTGATTTAGACACAAAATAAAGAACTAACGACTGTGTTATAGCCTTGTTTTTTTCTACGATTCGACTGGTTCTGCAATGCAAAAGAAAAAAAACCTTTTCCCTGTATTCTACATTCGCGTATCGCGCATCTACGCGAAACAATGCTGGAACTTAACTTTTGCCCAAATGCAACAGGTCTGTCAAGTCGCACACATATAAACCAAGTATGAGTTTCAGTTTCTTTCACGGACAGAAACCGGTTTAGGCAACAACGATTAAATTATATTATACATACCGATGTTGGATATACAAGAGCCGACTATTATATTTAGACTTCTTAGTTTTTGGCTTAATTGTATTTTTTATTTTTCTTATATTTAAATTGGGTAGATAATGTTGCAATTGTCCTTGTGTCGCGCCTCGTTTTATTTTGTTGCGTACGACGATACGCAATCCGGTTTTTCATAGTTATGATAATTTGCGGACCAAAGCGCTTTTGCAAACTTTAAACGAATTTATAGGCATCTTATTGAAAGAAAGTTTCTTTAAAAAGATCAAAGGAACACACATAAAAAATAAAAATTATTTTAGATAATGACTTACTTTTAGTTTAGTTAACAATATAATTTTAAATGTTAGATAATTAATTATTTTTAGTTAAAAAAACAATATATAATATTTCTGTCGGATACAAAACTTGGAGTGATCTTATGTACAGGATTCTCTATATATGGATTAATTTCATCAATGTACGCCAACAGACGAAGTGTTAGTTATTATGCTAATAGATGTTTGTTGATTGCAAAACATCTATCGCGTCGCGAAACTCACGAAAATAAAAAGCAAAGTCTGAAAAATGTTGCTATCCTCAGATCGGGAAAGTGTTTGATTAACAAAATTTCACTCTCTCTCGCGGAGACACACGTGTAAATTGTGTGTCCTGCAAATTACAGTCAAGTATTGTGTACGTACGCAAAAACTTTTGACAAATTATTGCACTATTTCCGCGTAGACGCTGCCGTTTCCGGAGAAACGTGCGATTAAAACAATCTTACGCGAATAAGACACGTGTGTAATGTTTAAGTGCCGGAAACGTGTGACAGATGAACTCACGTGCGAATTTATACTATTTTTTATTGTACGTAGACAAATAGTTGATTCTCTCGGGGGATAACTCGAAAATCAAGACATTATGATGATTAATTGGCACAGTGTGTCGCGTCACGACACGCGTTATTGTGTAATCAAACGCTCGTTTCTGGCAATATCATTTTACTGACTAATAATAAAAGTTTTCTCTTTTTTTTTCTATAGTTCAGACGAGCCGTGCAAGATATCTTGCAAGCGCAGCACGATGACTATTTTCTGCTTCGTTGGTTGAGAGGTATGATAACGTATTCAATATGTTATCGAAGAAAATATACTCCGTGATTTTGTGTGATAAATATTATCTGTCGTAACACGTGTGTACACAGCGCGGTCAAGCGTATTACAAACGATATTTATATCGACGCTAATTGTCGTGTGTCAATCATTTCTTCCTTTCGCTATTTGTTGAGGCAACATTTAAGTAATTAAATTGTTTTAAAATAACATTTATATGTATATATAAATTTTTTGGGTTAGATCAGAAAGTTTTTTCGTATTTTTTGTTAAACTTTGTATTAAAATACGAAAAGACTTTCTGACCAACTCAATATATCGCGGAGACTCGAATTTGCAGAGAATTATTTTAAATAATAATAAACAAATAAAAAGAAATACACAATAGAGACATAATTCATATTTTTAATATTTCAGCAAGAAAATGGGATTCGAATGCGGCAGAAAAGATGTTGAGAGACGTGAGTAATCATGTGAAAAAAGCTAACATTAGATAATATTAACTGTTAACACTGTTTGCAACTTTTTTCGACATTTATGTTTATAAAGAAAAACATGCAAATTCCACTGAGAAAATATTCCAGTCATTCTCTCATCACTGAATCTTATTTCTTCGTTAAAATGTAATAAATTTATACGAGTCGTTGAAATATTGACGCGGCGTACGTGAAACGTGAATACATGGTAAGCGTCACTTGCTATACACGGTGACTGCTGATTGGAAGACTTCGCTGACATACTTAAACGAGAAAATTGAACTTATCTTTTTTAGACAGGCTTTTACAGAGAAAAAGAGAAAGAGAAAGAGGGAGAAAGAGAGCGTACATTGATGTAAGAACGAGCAAGACAAAGTCAGATAGTCTGGTTAGTCGACGTCGTGAAAAATAATCGTATTCTACGTGGCGGGAATAAACTTACTGGCGACCTAAATCAATGATCTTGAGAACATTCTACTTCTTAACTAATTCTTATATCTTGAGAACTTTGTATCCATTTCTGAATATCATTTCGACAAAAAGGTTTGTCTCAATTCGTCTTAGTTTACTAATAAATACGATTATTGCAGAAGCCTTTTAATGTTTCTATCTTTTTATATATTTGTTTAAATTTTTTATAAAGGACAACGATAAAAATTTTCTTAGCATCAGAAATGTAACCAAAAATATATATCTTATAAGACAAATATGTCCGTACACACTGTATATATATCTCAATAGTGTATATATATCTCACTATTGAGATATATATACAGTGTGTACCAAAGCAACGCTCAAATATCTCGGTAAATAATACATTTTATAAAAAAATGTTTTAGACAAACGTTGCACGATAAATATTGACGTATTTTTTAACGCGTTAAAACATGTATCGTGTAGTGTGCTATCAAGATTAGCACTGGTATAAAGTTTATTTTTGTTAAAATTTGTGCAAGTTAAAGCAGGTTTTCGAAGATAACTTATAGTAGTAAGGTTCACTAGGTGGAGGCGTAGTCGAATGTACACACACTGTGTGTGTGTGTGTGTGTGTAAACGCGTGTATATGTTGTATAAGCACACGCACACACACACAGAAAGATGTAAATCCGGTCGTGCAACTTCTATGTGGTGCACCTTGGATAAAATTAATGCGGATAAGTAGTATTCTGTTGAATTCCATATCTCGCATAAATTTTAACGAAAATAAACATCAGTGTTCTAGAACTAGTTTTAGAACTAATACCAGAATCTGCAATAAAAACCGGGAAGTGTGATTTAAAAATATAGATGTGACCTTGACCTTTTCAGCGTACTATAAAGTTACATTTTTAACACCGGTAAATATATCAATATATATCCTGCAACTTTAGTCTAAAACACTTTGTTATAAAACGTTTTATTTTCGAAATATTTAACCGTTGCTGAATTTTTGGAACACACTAAACAAAAGAAATTATGTTCCAGGTAGTGCATGCTTGAAATAAATTGTTTGTCATTTAAGATAATTGCACTCAATTTTTTTTTTTCAATAGATCAATAAAAGAACTTTCTCTCCAAGACACATTGGATATTAAATATTGATAAATTGCCGTCGATTTCGAATCTCGCTTTTTTGTTTCTGGAGATGTTTTATGCGAAGTAGAAAGTTATTCTCTCGGTACATACTGCTTAGCAAGTTGAAAGTAATAAGTCAATTCCTTGAAGCATCGTTCTCGAAGTCATCATCTTGATTCTTATGTAGAGAAGTTTCACGGTAATTTGAAAACCGGGAGTGCATCTCCATGACTATAATTAACTTTCTGTTGTATTTTGCTTGAAGAAAGTGAGTTTTGTGATCAATTGTGATCGCATGGATTTTAATTCCATATTTGTCCTGATGTCATCTTTCCCTTAACTTACACGAATAGTTTATGGTTTTTAATAAATTGACATGAAATATCATACACGAATATGTATAATATTTTTATATCAAATGTACAAAAAGACTCAAATTAATTTTGAAACATTCTTTACGTAGATACTGTAATATAGAGATTTTCTATATTTGTACACTAATAGTTGTGTTAACCTTACTTTCATATCGCTTTATTTTTTTCAAGTTATATTACACTCTTTCCATCATTATTGCATCATATGTATACAGGGTGTCCAATAATTAATGTAAAATCTCTCGTAGGCAGGTAGAAGAAGTAAAACTAAGTAGAAAAGAAACCTGAACCATTTTTTTCTATTACATATAAATAAGTAATAACAATATATAAAGAAGTAATTATTGAATAAATTAAGCCAATCAGCGCCGACCTTTAGCCGAACGCACGTTAGTGAGCCGCGCGGAGCGCTCACGCACACAAGGCGCGCGGTTCACTGACGTGCGTTCGGCAAAAGGTCGGCGCTGATTGGCTTGATTTATCCAATAATTACTCCTTTATTATATGTAATAGAAAACAATGATTCAGGACTTTTCGACTCAGTTTTACTTCTTCTACCTGCCTACGAGAGATTTTACACTAATTGTCGGACACTATGTATATATGTACACATATCTTGTATCTAGATATGTACAATGTATATGCATATGTCCCACACAGACCAAAAACTTTATTAGACATCGCATAAAGATGTTAACGTCTAATGAAGTTTTTGTTCTGTGTAGAATATACATGTATATGTGTACAGATGTGTAATTATGAAATAATTTTTTGTTTCTTGTAGTCTATAGAATGGCGGAAGAAGTGGGATGCTGATAATTTATCCAATTGGAATCTCTCTCAAAAAGTATTAAATTTCTTTCCTTATGGACTGAGCGGATTCGATAAAGATGGTGCACCAGGTGAAAATTTTTTCTCTTTGTTAAATAAATTTACAATAAAACTTATCTGTATTTCTTTTTAGTTACAACGTTAAACACCAGAAAAAGTAAAAGAGGTGTACATGTGTATTTTTGTAGTAATCATTGTTCCGTTCGCCGGGATGGACATGTTTGGAATGTTGCAAGTGATAACTCAGCAGGATTTCGTCAAGATCATGGTAAAGCTTTTGGATGACTTTCTGAGACTAGCCAGAGAACAATCCAAGGTGCACGGGGAAGTCGCTAATCAATTAACCGTTATCTTTGACATGGAAGGATTCAATCTGAAGCAATACTTGTGGAAACCAGGTAAATTATTCAGGTAAAATCAAGCGTATGAAGATTAATCGTTGTATTGCTTTTTGATTGTGAAGTCTTTTGAAGACAACATTCGAAGAAATTGATTGTATGTAAAAACATAACATCGTTTTTATTTATCAAACTAATTACAAATAATTATTATCCACGTATTGACGCAACAGTAATGATGATACAACGATAATTGCAAGACTCACAACATAAGATATTGATTGACGGTTTGTTCATTGTACACATTTGTTTATCATACTTTATAACTAAGGCTGATCAAAAATATTGATCGAAATGTCCTCAAATCAATCAATGCAGTTAAATTTTTTTTATATTATTGACGTGCGCACTGGTGGAAACTAGCTCAATTAGTCCATCAGTTAATTTTTCACTGCAATTTGTCAATTTTTCTTTTACTTATTTTACCGACGTCTCTATTACTGCAGCTGGCGAATTAGTTATCAAGCTTCTCCAGATGTACGAGGCAAATTATCCCGAGATTTTAAAGATATGCTTCATTATTAATGGTAAGTTCGCACGTGATACATTGTCGTCGCAGTTATAGAAAAACTCGTCGATGCACGTTTGCAATACTATCGTTTGTAGCGCCGAGAGTTTTTGCATTTGCTTTCGCCATTGCCAAGAAGTTCCTGAACGAGTACACATTGTCAAAGATACAGATTTATAAAAGTGATCCGGCGAAATGGAAAAAGGCAATACTCCAGACCATACCGAGAAATCAGCTTCCTGTTCATTTCGGCGGTACACTGTGCGATCCGGACGGCAATCCAAGATACACTTCTAAAGTAGTATACTTTCAGTTATCTGTTTCTTTCTCTTACGTCTTATTCCCATTTTAATCAAAATTATATTCATTATGTGTTATTCAACAAAATACAAATATTTTATGTTTCTTCCAAAAATTGTACAGAAAAAAAACAGAATGGTTCTGTTAAAATTTATAAAAATCTTCACTGAAAGTCTCTCTCTCTCTCTCTCTCTTTTTCTTTCAATGTGTTGAAAGTACAGAATATTAAAATGACTTTCTCAGAGAGTCTTTATGATAATTGATCTTCAGATTTGTCAAGGTGGTAAAATACCGAAAGACATGTATGTCAAGAATTCGGAGAAGATCAATCAGGATTACACTACTGTCGTCGTACGAAAAGGCGGAAAACTGGAAGTCGACGTGTGCACGTCCGAAAGCGGTTCTTTATTAAGGTAAATACGTCGAGACGTAAGTGTTTCTTGCACGCTTAACTTGAACCTGTGTGTGCAGCTGGGAATTTTGGAGCGAGGGTCACGACATCAAGTTCGGAATCCTGAAAAAAGACGCAGAGAACGGCAAGCGAATAGAGATCATACCTCTTCGAAGAGTCGCATCTCACCAGTCGGATGAAATGGGAGTATTGACTTGTGAAGAACCAGCCACTTGTAAGCTTGCATCGTTTTTTAATCAAGCAATTCCGATTATAACGATAACAGAGCAAACAGTATCTATATAATGTCTGTACAATCTTATTTGTTACAGATTCTGTTGTTTTTGATAATACTTATAGTATACTGAGAAATAAAAAGGTTCATTATGCCGTACGTATACTCGCACCGACGGAAATAGAAAGGGAAACATTAGTTGCATAAAAAAATGAAAATTTCTATTGTATTATACAATTTATATTAGTTTTTTAATCTTTAGAGAGCCGTTCCTAGCCACTATAGGCTCTAAATCCGCATGATAAATTTTATATAAAACGACAATTTCATATGAACGTTATACGTTACATATATATATATATATACATAGGTATATACAGATGTCAAATATAAGATTTAAAAAAAAAGTAAAATATTCCAAAAAAAAACCGTGCTCTTTAGAGATTAAACAGTTTTTAACGTTAGTTCTTTTTACTTTTCCCGTATATGTATTAGATTAAACCCTTAAATCCCACACTTCATTCCCGTAATCTAACATAAACCTCACTGGGGGTCCACTGGACTTCAGCCTCTTTAAAAGATTTTAGAAATTACTCTATTTATTTTTTCATCTTGAAAAAAATCATAGATATTCTCCAAAGGATGCTGAAGAAAGAATCTTTTTCGAATCTGAATTTTTTATTATAGCAGATAGTGCGGCAAGTCTCGCTTTGGAGTTTTACTTATTTAAAAGTACGCTCAAAGATATGCTGGACCTTTCCATGGACCTTTGGTGGGGTTTAAGGGTTAAATAAACTGAAAAGTAGTTATATGTTTATATAATATGTAATAACATGTTTATGTAACGTTTGTATACGTTTATATATATTAATTACAACTATATATAAACTATAATATATATGAACCATAGATACTTAAAGAAGGTCTCTTGAATATAAATCAAAATAATGTAATAAGATCGAAAAGGATTTATTTTTACCTGTTCGTTACTCTTCTTGATGATTTTATCATATCATCTGAATAATCTAATATCAATTTGCAATATTTTTAAAAACTTGCTTATAAATTTATTATATTTCTCTAGTCCTCTTTCACACATCATACGACTTACAAACAATCATTAAAATATCTGAGAGATTCTTTGATCCAACTTCTTTTATTGACTATATTTTTCAGTCATCTTCATCTGTCAGTAACATATCGATAAGTTCAGGTTTTAATAACTGATCACCTTCTAAACGTTTCTGAGTACCCCATCGAGCCAGAGTTGGTAGAACTTTTAATTTGGTAATGGGATTTGATCTGAACGGACAGTTGGGATCTTTCCAGCTAAATAGAACAACAGTATACAAAGGTGTGCTCCAAGTTAGTGATTTTTTCCTGAACTACTATAGATAACTAACTTATTCATAGGAATATTTATGATAATTCTTATAAAATGATAATTACAAAAGAATAATGCATTAATTTACTTACAATGGTCTGTCTCCAACTTCTGCCACTATTAGCTGTGTTCCATCAGGTGCTGTTTCAAAACCTTTTTCAATAAATGGTTCAGCTGTAACAAAAAGACAAAATGTAGCAATTCTATACAAATAAAATAATAGGATGTAGTAAACATCAGTCAGATCGTTAGATTGTTTTTATATAGCTGCATGTGTATTTCTCAAGTCTGAGATTGTCGAAGATGTAAATTCAAACGCAAATAAAGCTAATCAATCGCATTGATCGAATACAAAAATTTCCGAGATAAAAGAACGCCTCCGACTTGCAAAACGCGTAGTAATTGTGCGCCGAAAAAATTGAATTTAAAAGTTGCACAAGTAGCACACACAAGTGGTTGGTGTTCGAAACTAAGACGGATATAGGTTAGAATTAGAATTGTAAACACGCGATTGAGAAAATTAAAAGACCTTATTTACTCACCTACTACGCAATCGGGACACCAACTTTTACCAGAATCAGACAATTTTGTGCCGGTGTAGAGTATGTAAGTCTGACCCGCAGACTTGAGATCCTTCACATATTCTAGAAAATTCTCATATCCTTGCACGTGATGACGCTGAACCATTTTCGCTAAATCTCACCAACTTCTCGCGAAAGATTCTCTCTCGAATAATTTTTATCCACTGCTTTATTGTTTGTTGCGCGAGAAGATATTGCAGTTTCAATTCAAAATTTCACTCAACGGCGGCCGATAAACATTCGGAAATCTATATCACGCCCCCCTATCGTGAATGATACACTTATCTTCTCCGATTCGATTAATGGAATGTTATCGGATCCGACATAATCGTGTCTGTACCTCGAAATGTCATGGAAACAATCCGATAACTGTGGAATTCTGATGCTATCGGTAAATTTATCTTTTTTTTTTTTTCACGCAAAAGTCAACAACCGATTATTGCTTATTACAAATGTTCAATGTGAAAAAATTAGCAATTGAATTTAATCACATAATCTAATCAGTAGATAGAATTACAAATTTCTATCGCTTTTCACGCTGTTTACGTAAAGTCCCTTCCCATAATTATAAAACGCAACTTTAACACTCGCAATATTAAATCACAAATTTACCGACTTTCACGTGTAGCAAGCAAGTGTGTCGTCATTGTCGCGTTTCGATTTACGTCAGTCTAGGAAATATGACGTCAAACATTGTGACGTGTTAGTAGTTGCGTCCTTAAATGTATATCTGTAACATACAGAACGTGTTATATATGTATATGTATATATACGTATGCATACACCATATATACATGTATAAAGGTTGTTCTAATAATAATATTAAAACTTAAGCAAAAACTTGTTTAATTGAAGTAAACTAACTCTAAATAACTAAATAACTTTGAAATTAATTGTTTTTACAAAAAATATCAACCTATTGTACATCTCCACTACATTTTTTTAACGGATTATACATTTTGCAACTGAAGAAATTAATTGGAACCGGTCTCTCGGCTACTTTGATTAACTTAATCAGCTAATCATTTCATTGACGAATTGATTAATTGAATTAGTCATTTAGCAGATTTAATCAGAATTGACCAGTCACGCGACCGATTCACGCACTTAATCGGCCGACTTAGCTTAATAGGAAACGGTGAGAAACCGGCCCTCGACCTATTCTAAACGTGAACGGACTCGGCTATTCAGGCGGTTCAAAGTTTCCCGCGCCACGTGCGGACGGAATCTTGGCGTGGGAGTAGCGTGACGTATGCGACACGCGATTGGCGTGCATGCGGTATTTCCCCACTTTGTCACCGACAAGGCCGTTCTACGAATCCCAGTGCTTTCGTATGAAGTAACGCAAGGAAAACCCATCAGAGAACATAACAGCGCCGGGGTCGGAGTGTGTGTCGCCGCTGGTTGCCGCACGGCTTTGTCGCATTTCACTGCCTCGCGAGGGGTCGGGAATCGCATCGCGCCGAGAACAACGCGTGTCGTGTGAGACGTCGCGTACATCCCGACGTTTTTTCTCTCTCTCTTTCTCTCTCTCTCTCTCTCTCTCTCTCTCTCTTTCTATCCGCCGACCGTCACCGACGCCCGTGACCAACACCTTGGACAAGTGTTTCGCACGCGAGACAACGACGACAACGACGGAAGCAACGATGTCGGCGATCTTCGACATCGAGCTGCAGGACGCAGGTTTGCTCCACCGAGACGAGTCCGACGACGACGATGCCATCGAAATCGGCACGGTAAATCCTTGCTCCTTTCATTCCTCTCCTGTATAAACAACACGCGACGATTACGGGGGCTTGTCTGTCCGTACGTGGGCACCGTACGTTGCACGCGGTTGCACAAGTTCACGTGAACACTCTCTTATTAACGTATCGCAATCTGTTTCTCTTTCAGGACGAATGCGACGCCGATCCGAACGTGAATGATGTAGTAACGTGAGTAAAAAAGACACGCGTGCATTTCCTGCTTGCGTGCGTCGCACGTGATAGCACGATATAAGCTTCTCTCGCGTATGGTCGTGCAAGCGACGACAATGACAGAATTTTCTTCCCGTTTTTTGTAGCTTGTCCAGCAGCTCCGAATCTGTGGAGACGGTGACCATATCCGAACATAATGTGAATCGCGAACGCGAGCGGGTCGGGCCACAGGATTTCGAGTTATGCAACGTTATCGGGAAAGGCGGTTACGGCAAGGTTTTCCAGGTGCGCAAGATAACGGGCAGTGACAGCGGGACCTTTTTTGCTATGAAGGTATGTATTATTTGTTCCCCAAGCGCATTTAGTACGCTGCAATTTGCTCTGGACTTTATTCGTCGCGAGAGCGAACAACGTACGGAGTATCCGCTCCCGAGAAAAAAAATGACTGCTCATTAGCATTCTCGAAGTTTACAAATGGTGTTTTAATAACTTGCAATGCAACTTTCCTTTTATCAGAGTGTAAAACTCGTGTGCTTCTTGCAAAATAAAAATTAGTGGGATTTAAATATATTTTTGAAGGGAAAACCCACTTGTTACTCCCCCCACTCGGTTTTATGAAAGTAATGAGCTTGTAATTAGTCATGCGTCTATTAATTAAACCCTTTCGCAAATTGACAGGTTAGGTTATTTTGATTAACCTAACCTAACCTTTAACTTTAATCTGACACTAATCCGACTTACTGGAATTGTCATGGGAACATTTTTTCTTCTTTTTGAAAAATACTAGATAACAATTCTCAGATATTTTCTGGTGCAATTGTACTGCAGAGATTTTTGAGAATGATTTAGTAATTCTGAAAATTATTCTTTTGCATTCATCTAAAACAGGTGTTACGCAAGGCTTCGATTGTGAGAAATCAAAAAGACACAGCTCACACCAAAGCTGAACGAAATATTCTGGAATCTGTAAAGGTCAGTAATATTTTTATCTGCTACAAAAATATACTTGATTGGAATGAAATTAATTAAAATAATAATAATTAAGATAAGTTAATAATTTAGGTAAGTAATGTAACATAACAGATACTTGGTTTATAAAAGAAAATCAGTTTAGATAACAGATGATACAGGTTTAAATAAGATAATAAGATAATATGTTATATAATAATAAGATAATGTTGTTGTCTCAGTGTACACAGGATGCGTTGAAATGTGTTTGAATCACACAATCACAGAAATTAAATTCTGATTTACTTTTTTATCATGTACATTTTTACACATCCTGTTTGCAAAAACTATATTAGATCAATTTTAAATTAATTCTCTGTTAGTCTCTTTATATATATATATATATTTATGTTTTATTGTGCATATTATATGCAAGGTACCAATTTATATTTTTTTTTTTTTTGCATCTGGCAGCATCCTTTTATCGTAGATCTCAAATACGCTTTTCAAACTGGTCATAAATTATATTTGATACTGGAATACATGTGTGGGGGCGAGCTGTTTAGACATTTGAATGATGAGGGTATCTTTATGGAAGATACCGCACGGTATGTGAATAACAAAAAAGTGATTTTACGTAAATCTCACTTTACAAACCCATATATTTAATGTTTTGCATTATGTTCTAAATTTGTCTTGCAGCTTTTACTTGTGTGAAATCACATTAGCTTTGCAGCATCTTCATTTGCAAGGAATTATATACAGGTATTGTAAGTGTTTGTAAGATTTTACTTATATTAAATTTAATGATATTCACGAAATGTTATTAAATTATTTTAGAGACTTGAAACCAGAAAATATTCTGTTGGATGCAGAGGGACATATTAAGCTAACTGATTTTGGATTATGTAAGGAGCATATACAAGAGGGTGCTGTTACACATACATTCTGCGGGACTATCGAATATATGTAAGGGACATGGAATTAAGAACAAATTTGAGAATTTGTGAAAAGTTTACGAACTATTCGAATTAATTTATGATTACATCAATTATTTGTGTTATTTGAAGGGCGCCTGAAATCTTAACGAGAAGCGGCCATGGAAAAGCAGTGGATTGGTGGAGTATGGGAAGTTTATTATATGACATGCTTACAGGATCTGTATGTATTGTCACTGCACATAAACTTGAAGTAAACTTGCATATAATTGCATGTTGCAATTTTATACTACCCGATTTTTTCAGCCGCCATTTACCTCAGACAATAGAAAAAGAACTATTGACAAGATCCTGCGTGGAAAACTGAATCTTCCTCTATATCTCACACCTGACGCTAGAGACCTTGTTCGGAAACTACTCAAGGTTAATATGTCACTAAACTCATCAAAGAGTTTATGTTTTCAAAATAATTTTGATATTTTTGTGGAATGTAATAATTTTTTTCTGTTTTCAGAGACAAGTTGCACAAAGACTAGGATCTAGCTCGTCAGATGGAGAACAAGTAAAAGCTCACCGATTTTTCAAGCACATCAATTGGAACGACGTTCTCTCGAGAAAATTGGAACCGCCGTTCAAACCAAAACTATCTAGCGAGGACGACGTCTCGCAATTTGATAAAAAGTTTACTTCCTCAGCGCCAATAGATTCTCCAGTGGATTGCACATTGAGCGAATCAGTCGACGGAGTGTTCCAAGTAAGTTTTCTTCTTTTGATGAATGATTAAATTTAATTTAAATTTAATACATATGAAGACCACAGAGGAAGAACTTGATAAGTCAAATTTTTTCGATTTTCTGATTTTTGATGTTATTTGGTAGTTAAAATGGAATATTTTAAATATCCAAAACGAGAAAAGGAAATTTTTGATAGATTCTGAGATATAAACATTTTTATAAAACGTGTAACAGAAATACATATACGTTTTAAACTTTAAAATCGTTTTTCTCTAAAATTACGAAAATGTGACTTATCAAGTTCTTCCCCTGTGGTTTTCATATTGAATACATATTTAAATATACATTTACGCTAAAGAAATATTCTAAAAAAAAAAAAAAAAACATGCATATTGTGCTACAAATGATTAATATTTTAAATATCATTTCTTTGCGTTTCTTTCTAGGGATTCACATACGTAGCACCAAGTATATTAGAAGAAGATATGTTCTCGCAACAACAATGTTATCTGACCACCATGTCGCAGCCACGAGTCATAAAAGCTAGAAGTCCTCGTAAGGCGATGCGTGGCTTCTATCTTCACACAATACAAAGTCACAGGTTAATGTATCGAAATTGAGTTCTTGTGCTTCTTCTTCTTCTTCAATCACATTTTTCATGCGAAATTTTCTACGAAATTTTTTTCTTACAAAATGTTCGAATTGAAAGTAGCATAGACAACAATTTGGTTTTTTTTTTTTTTTATAGGCCACACAATGGAGTTGACCACAGCAACATGGAAGATACAGAAATGATTGAATTAGGCTAACCATTACTGTTGAACTAGTAAATGATTTTGCTTAACTGCTGAATATTCATGATCCTCAGGGACGGGTTTTATATTTTAGAATTATTAAATAGAAAATGTGGGGGGGAAGGGGCGGGAGATCCATTATTACTTTACTGGATATTCAGCAGTTACACATTTAGCTAATCTCTTTTTTTATATAGTCTACATTTATATGATATATATATATATATACACACATTACGTATGTGTGTATGTGTGTGTATGCGTGGGTGCGCACGTATGTGTGTGTATATATGTATTGTATAAAACTATCAATATTGTATCGTTTAACGGCGACACAGCAGTTATCTGGTAGCGCCTGGTGGCATAATTGCAATTCTGATAGATTTAAGAATAATCTGCCAGAAAGTATACATCGTTTTATTGTCAGATTATAGGGTGAGAGTCGCTTGGCTGACAATTAACTTTTGAGAGTCATTTACATTTATATTTATATCATTTTAAGTAGTAATGTGATAAGTAGATATAATGATTGTTTCAATTCTCTTTGTGAGACATGAAATTTTAATGAAAATTTTGCTTTGGGTTACTTATAGCCAAACCGTTGTGAACATAAGTTTTTCACCACACAATTAGAAACTTATGTTCTCAACATATCTCGTATTACTTTTTTTTCTTGTTGCTCATGTTATTTACGTGTTGTGGCGTAATTAAACTGAATTTGCGCAATTCAAAAGTAAAACATGATAATTTGATCGATTTGTGAGACGCCACACGTATTTAATCATTCAAAAAAAAAAAAAAACAAAAAAAAAAAAAACTAAATAACTTAATCATATTTTACGTAGAAAAAAATTTATATGCAGCGTGCGTTTGTAATGGATTTATTTTTTATCTGATTACAAAAAGAGAACAACTTGCCAATGCCATTCGCTCTCTCTACAATGAAGAGAGCATCGGAAGAAAAAGATGCTACCACAGCCGCTTCGCCGCTGAAATTTCGTTCCGTGTATACCTTGGTATCTGTCTACGAACGATTGTATGTATTTTCAGCAGTAATAACGTTTCCATGGCAATAATGTAATGAAATAGAAGAGTTGGCCTAAAACTAAAATAATAAACTCTAGAAACGAATTGTATAACACACGTCACAGCTATTATGGAGCTACAGTGTGAAGTCGCATTTATAAATAATGAAAGTTCCTACACATTGCAAGTTTGATTGCAACATAGTTTATTTTCTATCTATCGCCACGAAAAGAAACATTTTGTTGAAATGATTGCACATATCAATTCTCTTGGAATGAGAAGGACTGTTGTCGCGCTCTCTGTAACTCGATTACAGCGCGCGCGCGCGCGCGAAAAATAATTTATACAAACGGAGACTTCACGTACGTACATATACACGTACGTACGCATACACACGTATACATATGTACATACATACATATGTATGTATAGAGAGCTTCCGCACTCTCTGACTATTATCGGCAAACTTCGAAGATCATTTGGAAACAAATATTATTCTCCGATAATGTCCCTGAAAAAAAAACCACCAGCATAATACGAAAAATCGATATTTCAAAAAGTGTCTTCAAATAATTTCGACAATTTGCTGAAATAATAGCGAGTGCACACATATAGATTTTTTTGAAAAATATTATGTACAATAATCTCTTAAATGTGCCTCTTTTTTTTTTAGTTTCAAGAGTTGAAAAAAAAAAAGAAAAACACGAGAGGTTGTTCTCATTGCAAAGTAATTGATGTTAAATATTCGTCGAGGAACGATGATTGTCTAGCATTTTGTACTGAGGCGAAACAAATAAATAAGCTTAATTTTGAGACAATTACATTTTTTGAACTGACATTTGGTACATATACAGTTTTACAACGTCGGAATAAAAAAAAAAAATAAAATAAAATAAAAAAATAAAAAAACTGTCGAAGGGACGCGGAGCGGTCGACGCGTGTTCATTGTGGAAATATCGTTATACACAGTTCGATATATTTTGTGTGAGAGGTATTTTTGTTACACACACATATGTGTACATATATATACACACACACAGTTTGAATCATTGCTAAGTCAGAACGAAATACACACACCAAGTTACCATGGTAACAATGTTACTGCGAAGCACGACTTTTCCATATTTAAACTTCGTAAGTAATTCGTACTTGCTTTTTTTTTTAAGTTGCAGACGTTAGTGCGTAATTTATTGTCGAGTGCACGCATATGTATATGTATTGCATTATACATATTGCGCACCGCGCATTGAGTTCTTACTCGCAGACAAAAAAAAAAAATAAGACAAATAGATATATAAATATTAATAAGCAAAGAGCGGCTTGTAAGACGCTCGCAAACGCTCCAAACTACCCAAGTGTTCAATAGGCCATCTTATATAGCAGGAGAATATAATCTTTTAACTACTTGTATGAAATAATGAAAAGAATACCGTGTAGTCGAAATGCAATTTTGTCGCTGTTTTTTTTTCTGTTTTTTGGTTTTAGAAATCTTTTTTTTTTTGTTTTGCGCATGTGGGAAAGTTTTATCTCACCGACACAAGTTGCATTTCGACTACGAGTCTCGAACGTAAAATGAAGAATAAGTGCATATGATATACATGCATTACGTAAGAGATCGTTACTTGCACGCATCTGTACTGCATTATTAAGAGAAAAAAAATTGTATTTAGAAGCGAGAATTTTGAAACTGATTTTTTTTTTAGTACATATATATATATATATCTAAAAATGTGTATTTTTAATGTTAAGTCAAAAATGTGCCTACGAAATTATCAGAACGCTGTCGAAAAGTATGTACTACGCTCGATATGATGTACTGAAAAAATTTATTACACTTTTCTTACACACGTATATGTATATATATACATATACATATATATATATATATATACAGGGTGTCCCAGAATTGGTTTAACATCTCTCGTAGGCAGATAGAAGGAATAAAACTGAGGTGAAAAGTCCTATACCATTTTGCTAGATTCGCAATAGTTACTGAGATTTTAATTAACAAAGATCCGCGAATAAGCA